>NC_064927.1:49030561-49330561 GCF_023897955.1 Schistocerca gregaria
AGGTCGATAGCCACCCCCTCACCTACCACCAACCTGTTGACGTTACCCGTGCTGCCTCCTTTCTCCAGCAGACCTTGTCTGAGGCCGTGGAGGCCCACGTCCCTACCATTGCCATCCATCCGCACCGCCCCACCTTACCCCCACAGGCCGTCCTTCTCCTGCGTGAATCCCGCCGGCTCTACCGTGCCTTCCTTCACACACGTGACCAGGACACACTACGACGCCACCGGCAACTACAGCGACACATCAGGAACTTACTCACGGCAAAGAAACGCCGGGACTGGCGACAGACATGCACCCGTCTTAATGCCACCTTACCTATCAACTCGTCCAAGTACTGGTCAGCCTTCCGCCGCCTTACCGGATCTAAACCCTCTCCCTACTACCCTCTCCTTCATGATGACCACCCCTTCCCTGATGCCCTTAGTAAGGCCAACCATTTCGCCTCCTACCTCTCCGATATCCTTACCATCCCTGACGATCCCCAGTTCGATTATTCCCTCTTTCCTGATGTCCGTGATCGAACTGATACCTCTGTCCCCCCGCTTGCTCCTGGCTTCCAGTACTTGGACAACATCACACACACAGAACTAAATACCCCAATCACCACTCAAGATATCATTGCTACACTTCGCCCTAAACGCAACACTGCTCCCGGTCACGATCGTGTTACTTACCGTCACCTCCGTGAAGCTCCTGCCTCCTTCCTCTCCACATTGGCCAGGCTCTACAATGTGGTCCTGTCCACCGGCTACTACCCCGACCTGTGGAAAACCTCCCGGATCCTGATGTTCCTCAAGCCCGACAAACCGCCTTCCGCTGTCTCCTCCTACCGTCCCATCAGCCTTACCTCGGTCTTCAGCAAGGTCCTGGAATCCATTCTTACCCGCCGCCTACACAAGCACCTTCACCAACACCGCCTCCTCCCCCCTACCCAATGTGGCTTTCGGCCGTCCTTCTCAGCCGATGACCTCCTCCTTCACCTCACTCACCTCCTCTCCGAACAACTCAATTCCCGTCGTTCCGCCATCTTCCTTTCCCTCGACCTCGAACGCGCATATGACCGTGTGTGGCATTCCGGTCTCCTTTTCAAGCTCCAAACCTTTGCTCTTCCTCTCAACTATGTCCGTCTGGTCGCTTCCTTCCTTTCCCACCGTCCTTCCTATGTCACCATCCACAACACTGATTCCTACACCTTCTACCCCTCCGCCGGTGTGCCCCAAGGTTCCGTCCTTTCCCCTCTTCTTTACCTCCTTTACACGGCAGACATGCCTCCACCTGCACCTCCCCTACACCTTCTCCAGTACGCCGATGACACTGCCTTCCTTGCCCTCGCTCCCACCCTGCAACGCTCCCAGCACCTTCTCCAATCCTATCTTGACCGGTTCACCACTTGGTGTAACCAGTGGCTGCTCAAGGTCAATCCTTCCAAGACCCAGGCGATCATTGTAGGCAAAACCACTCGTTCCTTCCGTCTCCTTGATTTCTATCTTACTATTTATGGCCGTCCCATCACCCTCACACCTACTCTCAAGTACCTTGGTGTCACCCTCGACCGTCGCCTCTCCTGGAACCCACATCTCCGGACGATCCAAGCCAAGGCACGCTCCCGCCTCCGCCTCCTTAAGCTCCTTTCTGGCCGTACATGGGGTCTGGACCCTTCCACCATCCTCTACACCTACAAGTCCCTCATCCGTCCTATCCTTTGCTATGCTCATCCCGCCTGGATCTCTGCCCCTCCTACCTTCTACAAGTCCATTCAGATCCTAGAACGCCATGCGCTCCGCCTCGCCTATCGCATCCGTCTCCCTTCCCCCACGCGGATCCTCTATGACCTGATTCCCTTCCCGCACCTCCTCCTTTTCCTCGAACGGTTACGGATCCTCTACACCTCCCGCAAGCTTGATCCTCCACACCCTCTTGTCTCTCCCATCCTCTCCCACCCCAACCCGCTGCCGCGCCTGCATTCCTATATCCCACCTGCTCTCCATCTTTACACCCTCCACACCCTCTCCCTCGGTGGCTTCCGTCAACTCCCCCTCCCTGATGATGCCCTCCTCCCCTCCATCTACCCCTCCTACCAACTTTGAGCCTTACCTTCCCTCTCCTCTCCTTTTCCTGTGGGCACCCTCTCTCCCTTCTCTCCCTCCCTCCCCTCCCCTTTCTCCTTGGGCTTCCACTCCCCCTACCCTCCCCCTTCTCCTCCATCCCTCTCCTCCACTGGCATCTTCCCCTCCCCCTCTCTCTCCTCTTCCCCACACCTTTTCCCCTTGGCAGGCCACGACTCTGCTGTCTTCCATCAGTTACTTTCATCGTCCTACGCCGAAGACCATCGCATGTGTTTGTGCCTCGACTCTCCTGCAGTGTGTTTGTGTTTCGTCGTTTGTGCTCCGCTGGTTCACGTGTGGCCATCTGCCATCTGCGTTTGTGCACCGTGTTTCTCCGCTTTTATCCATTGTGCTACGCACGTGACCGACTCCGTTTTAACTCTGTTTTGTCTACTGTTTGTACCCCGCCGTCTTGATTGTTTTTATATCTCACTCCTCTCTGTTCTGTGTATACTCTGAGGCCGAAGAGCGGCATACTTGGTCCGCTGCCGGCCTACCTGTTTGTCACAGGTATTAAAATCACAATAAAGGAAAAAAAAAAAAAAAAAAAAAAAAAGCGTGAGCGTCGTGTTAAGTCGGAAAAGTCGGCTGCATGGGTGAGTGCCAAGTTTGGGGAGCGTTTCGTAGTGTGCGCAGTGCAATGGAGACGCGGAAACTTGTTGTGGCCCAGTGTCTTGCAGTTGGACGACAAGAGTGGTACACAGTAGTAAAGCGCGAGGCACTGAGTTAGCATGAACAATGGAGTGCACAATGGGGCTCGAGTTGTGCTTGTTACCTCAGGTGCTGTGTGATTGTCAACAAGGAGTGAAAACGGAGCAATTTGTGACCGCCCTTTCAATTTAAGACGTTAAAAACAGACAGAATTTGCATTCGTAATAGCAGAGCATCGGAAGTACTTGGAACTCTTGTGTATGTGAACGTGTCCGCGCCATTGTACTCTGGTCCCTTCAACGCTACAAACCAACCAACCATCGTGTCCGTGCACATCAGAGTCGCAAAGAATGGAGAATAGCGCAGCTTAGTCGTGCATGGGAGCGTAGCTCAGGTGGTAGAGCGTTCGCGTTTCGTGTGAGGGGTCCCGGGTTCAAGCTCTGGTGCCTCCATGTTTTGTGGTCAGTGAATGGTAAGTGTCGGTCGCGGCGAACCTAAAGGCACGCAAGATGTTGCAAAGGCAGCGTCACAGACTGATATGACTGATATGACGTAAGGAGAGCAAGATGTATGTGTGGGGACCGGCTGTTATCGAGGTGTCATCGAGTGCAGATCTGTCTTAGGTATCACGGCTTAACCTCATTGAAGTGTAGAGAGCGGACAACACGTTCGTTTTACTCAGAGCGGTGTCCGAACTCTATTTTCGTCGTTATGCCTGCTACTTTCATTGTGGCCAACTACGATTCGATACAAAATGCACGAAACCTGAAAGACACCCTCACTGATACATAGAGAGTACCGAGCGAGGTGGCGCAGTGGTTAGCACACTGGACTCGCATTCGGGAGGACGACGGTTCAATCCCGTCTCCGGCCATCCTGATTTAGGTTTTCCGTGATTTCCCTAAATCGCTTCAGGCAAATGCCGGGATGGTTCCTTTGAAAGGGCACAGCCGATTTCCTTCCCAATCCTTCCCTAACCCGAGCTTGCGCTCCGTCTCTAATGACCTCGTTGTCGACGGGACGTTAAACACTAACCACCACCACATAGAGAGTAGTGTTTGTCTGCGGAATAATGGGAGTGCAAGGGTCTGTGGCGTTGATATGGCTGTATGCAGCACCGTTCTTCATGGTGAAAGCGTAGCTCAGATGGTAGAGAGCTAGCTTAGCATTCAAGAGGTGCTGGGATCGATACCCAGCGCCTCCAGAAATTTTCACACACCTACATGCGCACCTCGGCATGCATGTGGAATAATTCACAGCCAGCAGATGTGTCTAGGCAGATACAAGCGAACGATTAGCATCCACAATTGGCAAGCGTGCTGTTATTCGGGCGCAGGAAGCACCCTCCTCCCACTCCTGCACTTAATGTAGAAACAGTACAGGTGTTCCCATACGATTCTCAAGCCTACGTAGGAAAGACCTGCCTTGCGCCGAGTTCACGTAAATCCTACTTCACATTCCCATTCTTAGCGTGCGGTCGGCTGCTACTGGTGTTGCTAGTTGTGACTGCTGATAACAGATGCCGTAGCAATCAACTCATGGAGTGAGTTGTAAGTTTTGCGATAGTCTGTCTCAGACAAGCAAGCACAGGTGACATTGGTGCGGACACAGGAAGCTTGCAGCCCCTCGCTGCCTGCAGACACCGAGCAGAGACACTTGGTGGGCGGCCTAAGCCGTAGGCGAAATGTGCTCATTCGCTTAGGCGCGACGTCGAAGTATAAATAAGGCTGTCACTAGCGTGAGCGTCGTGTTAAGTCGGAAAAGTCGGCTGCATGGGTGAGTGCCAAGTTTGGGGAGCGTTTCGTAGTGTGCGCAGTGCAATGGAGACGCGGAAACTTGTTGTGGCCCAGTGTCTTGCAGTTGGACGACAAGAGTGGTACACAGTAGTAAAGCGCGAGGCACTGAGTTAGCATGAACAATGGAGTGCACAATGGGGCTCGAGATGTGCTTGTTACCTCAGGTGCTGTGTGATTGTCAACAAGGAGTGAAAACGGAGCAATTTGTGACCGCCCTTTCAATTTAAGACGTTAAAAACAGACAGAATTTGCATTCGTAATAGCAGAGCATCGGAAGTACTTGGAACTCTTGTGTATATGAACGTGTCCGCGCCATTGTACTCTGGTCCCTTCAACGCTACAAACCAACCAACCATCGTGTCCGTGCACGCAAAGAATGGAGAATAGCGCAGCTTAGTCGTGCATGGGAGCGTAGCTCAGGTGGTAGAGCGTTCGCGTTTCGTGTGAGGGGTCCCGGGTTCAAGCTCTGGTGCCTCCATGTTTTGTGGTCAGTGAATGGTAAGTGTCGGTCGCGGCGAACCTAAAGGCACGCAAGATGTTGCAAAGGCAGCGTCACAGACTGATATGACTGATATGACGTAAGGAGAGCAAGATGTATGCGTGGGGACCGGCTGTTATCGAGGTGTCATCGAGTGCAGATCTGTCTTAGGTATCACGGCTTAACCTCATTGAAGTGTAGAGAGCGGACAACACGTTCGTTTTACTCAGAGCGGTGTCCGAACTCTATTTTCGTCGTTATGCCTGCTACTTTCATTGTGGCCAACTACGATTCGATACAAAATGCACGAAACCTGAAAGACACCCTCACTGATACATAGAGAGTACCGAGCGAGGTGGCGCAGTGGTTAGCACACTGGACTCGCATTCGGGAGGACGACGGTTCAATCCCGTCTCCGGCCATCCTGATTTAGGTTTTCCGTGATTTCCCTAAATCGCTTCAGGCAAATGCCGGGATGGTTCCTTTGAAAGGGCACAGCCGATTTCCTTCCCAATCCTTCCCAAACCCGAGCTTGCGCTCCGTCTCTAATGACCTCGTTGTCGACGGGACGTTAAACACTAACCACCACCACATAGAGAGTAGTGTTTGTCTGCAGAATAATGGGAGTGCAAGGGTCTGTGGCGTTGATATGGCTGTATGCAGCACCATTCTTCATGGTGAAAGCGTAGCTCAGATGGTAGAGAGCTAGCTTAGCATTCAAGAGGTGCTGGGATCGATACCCAGCGCCTCCAGAAATTTTCACACACCTACATGCGCACCTCGGCATGCATGTGGAATAATTCACAGCCAGCAGATGTGTCTAGGCAGATACAAGCGAACGATTAGCATCCACAATTGGCAAGCGTGCTGTTATTCGGGCGCAGGAAGCACCCTCCTCCCACTCCTGCACTTAATGTAGAAACAGTACAGGTGTTCCCATACGATTCTCAAGCCTACGTAGGAAAGACCTGCCTTGCGCCGAGTTCACGTAAATCCTACTTCACATTCCCATTCTTAGCGTGCGGTCGGCTGCTACTGGTGTTGCTAGTTGTGACTGCTGATAACAGATGCCGTAGCAATCAACTCATGGAGTGAGTTGTAAGTTTTGCGATAGTCTGTCTCAGACAAGCAAGCACAGGTGACATTGGTGCGGACACAGGAAGCTTGCAGCCCCTCGCTGCCTGCAGACACCGAGCAGAGACACTTGGTGGGCGGCCTAAGCCGTAGGCGAAATGTGCTCATTCGCTTAGGCGCGACGTCGAAGTATAAATAAGGCTGTCACTAGCGTGAGCGTCGTGTTAAGTCGGAAAAGTCGGCTGCATGGGTGAGTGCCAAGTTTGGGGAGCGTTTCGTAGTGTGCGCAGTGCAATGGAGACGCGGAAACTTGTTGTGGCCCAGTGTCTTGCAGTTGGACGACAAGAGTGGTACACAGTAGTAAAGCGCGAGGCACTGAGTTAGCATGAACAATGGAGTGCACAATGGGGCTCGAGATGTGCTTGTTACCTCAGGTGCTGTGTGATTGTCAACAAGGAGTGAAAACGGAGCAATTTGTGACCGCCCTTTCAATTTAAGACGTTAAAAACAGACAGAATTTGCATTCGTAATACCAGAGCATCGGAAGTACTTGGAACTCTTGTGTATATGAACGTGTCCACGCCATTGTACTCTGGTCCCTTCAACGCTACAAACCAACCACCCATCGTGTCCGTGCACATCAGAGTCGCAAAGAATGGAGAATAGCGCAGCTTAGTCGTGCATGGGAGCGTAGCTCAGGTGGTAGAGCGTTCGCGTTTCGTGTGAGGGGTCCCGGGTTCCAGCTCTGGTGCCTCCATGTTTTGTGGTCAGTGAATGGTAAGTGTCGGTCGCGGCGAACCTAAAGGCACGCAAGATGTTGCAAAGGCAGCGTCACAGACTGATATGACTGATATCACGTAAGGAGAGCAAGATGTATGTGTGGGGACCGGCTGTTATCGAGGTGTCATCGAGTGCAGATCTGTCTTAGGTATCACGGCTTAACCTCATTGAAGTGTAGAGAGCGGACAACACGTTCGTTTTACTCAGAGCGGTGTCCGAACTCTATTTTCGTCGTTATGCCTGCTACTTTCATTGTGGCCAACTACGATTCGATACAAAATGCACGAAACCTGAAAGACACCCTCACTGATACATAGAGAGTACCGAGCGAGGTGGCGCAGTGGTTAGCACACTGGACTCGCATTCGGGAGGACGACGGTTCAATCCCGTCTCCAGCCATCCTGATTTAGGTTTTCCGTGATTTCCCTAAATCGCTTCAGGCAAATGCCGGGATGGTTCCTTTGAAAGGGCACAGCCGATTTCCTTCCCAATCCTTCCCTAACCCGAGCTTGCGCTCCGTCTCTAATGACCTCGTTGTCGACGGGACGTTAAACACTAACCACCACCACATAGAGAGTAGTGTTTTTCTGCGGAATAATGGGAGTGCAAGGGTCTGTGGCGTTGATATGGCTGTATGCAGCACCATTCTTCATGTTGAAAGCGTAGCTCAGATGGTAGAGAGCTAGCTTAGCATTCAAGAGGTGCTGGGATCGATACCCAGCGCCTCCAGAATTTTTAACACACCTACATGCGAACCTCGGCATGCATGTGGAATAATTCACAGCCAGCAGATGTGTCTAGGCAGATACAAGCGAACGATTAGCATCCACAATTGGCAAGCGTGCTGTTATTCGGGCGCAGGAAGCACCCTCCTCCCACTCCTGCACTTAATGTAGAAACAGTACAGGTGTTCCCATACGATTCTCAAGCCTACGTAGGAAAGACCTGCCTTGCGCCGAGTTCACGTAAATCCTACTTCACATTCCCATTCTTAGCGTGCGGTCGGCTGCTACTGGTGTTGCTAGTTGTGACTGCTGATAACAGATGCCGTAGCAATCAACTCATGGAGTGAGTTGTAAGTTTTGCGATAGTCTGTCTCAGACAAGCAAGCACAGGTGACATTGGTGCGGACACAGGAAGCTTGCAGCCCCTCGCTGCCTGCAGACACCGAGCAGAGACACTTGGTGGGCGGCCTAAGCAGTAGGCGAAATGTGCTCATTCGCTTAGGCGCGACGTCGAAGTATAAATAAGGCTGTCACTAGCGTGAGCGTCGTGTTAAGTCGGAAAAGTCGGCTGCATGGGTGAGTGCCAAGTTTGGGGAGCGTTTCGTAGTGTGCGCAGTGCAATGGAGACGCGGAAACTTGTTGTGGCCCAGTGTTTTGCAGTTGGACGACAAGAGTGGTACACAGTAGTAAAGCGCGAGGCACTGAGGCACTGAGCATGAACAATGGAGTGCACAATTGGGCTCGAGATGTTCTTGTTACCTCAGGTGCTGTGTGATTGTCAACAAGGAGTGAAAACGGAGCAATTTGTGACCGCCCTTTCAATTTAAGACGTTAAAAACAGACAGAATTTGCATTCGTAATAGCAGAGCATCGGAAGTACTTGGAACTCTTGTGTATATGAACGTGTCCACGCCATTGTACTCTGGTCCCTTCACCGCAACAAACCAACCAACCATCGTGTCCGTGCACATCAGAGTCGCAAAGAATGGAGAATAGCGCAGCTTAGTCGTGCATGGGAGCGTAGCTCAGGTGGTAGAGCGTTCGCGTTTCATGTGAGATGTCCCGGGTTGAAGCTCTGGTGCCTCCATGTTTTGTGGTCAGTGCATGGTAAGTGTCGGTCGCGGCGAACCTAAAGGCACGCAAGATGTGGCAAAGGCAGCGTCACAGACTGATATGACTGATATGACGTAAGGAGAGCAAGATGTATGTGTGGGGACCGGCTGTTATCGAGGTGTCATCGAGTGCAGATCTGTCTTAGGTATCACGGCTTAACCTCATTGAAGTGTAGAGAGCGGACAACACGTTCGTTTTACTCAGAGCGGTGTCCGAACTCTATTTTCGTCGTTATGCCTGCTACTTTCATTGTGGCCAACTACGATTCGATACAAAATGCACGAAACCTGAAAGACTCCCTCACTGATACATAGAGAGTACCGAGCGAGGTGGCGCAGTGGTTAGCACACTGGACTCGCATTTGGGAGGACGACGGTTCAATCCCGTCTCCGGCCATCCTGATTTAGGTTTTCCGTGATTTCCCTAAATCGCTTCAGGCAAATGCCGGGATGGTTCCTTTGAAAGGGCACAGCCGATTTCCTTCCCAATCCTTCCCTAACCCGAGCTTGCGCTCCGTCTCTAATGACCTCGTTGTCGACGGGACGTTAAACACTAACCACCACCACATAGAGAGTAGTGTTTGTCTGCGGAATAATGGGAGTGCAAGGGTCTGTGGCGTTGATATGGCTGCATGCAGCACCATTCTTCATGGTGAAAGCGTAGCTCAGATGGTAGAGAGCTAGATTAGCATTCAAGAGGTGCTAGGATCGATACCCAGCGCCTCCAGAAATTTTCACACACCTACATGCGCACCTCGGCATGCATGTGGAATAATTCACAGCCAGCAGATGTGTCTAGGCAGATACAAGCGAACGATTAGCATCCACAATTGGCAAGCGTGCTGTTATTCGGGCGCAGGAAGCACCCTCCTCCCACTCCTGCACTTAATGTAGAAACAGTACAGGTGTTCCCATACGATTCTCAAGCCTACGTAGGAAAGACCTGCCTTGCGCCGAGTTCACGTAAATCCTACTTCACATTCCCATTCTTAGCGTGCGGTCGGCTGCTACTGGTGTTGCTAGTTGTGACTGCTGATAACAGATGCCGTAGCAATCAACTCATGGAGTGAGTTGTAAGTTTTGCGATAGTCTGTCTCAGACAAGCAAGCACAGGTGACATTGGTGCGGACACAGGAAGCTTGCAGCCCCTCGCTGCCTGCAGACACCGAGCAGAGACACTTGGTGGGCGGCCTAAGCCGTAGGCGAAATGTGCTCATTCGCTTAGGCGCGACGTCGAAGTATAAATAAGGCTGTCACTAGCGTGAGCGTCGTGTTAAGTCGGAAAAGTCGGCTGCATGGGTGAGTGCCAAGTTTGGGGAGCGTTTTGTAGTGTGCGCAGTGCAATGGAGACGCGGAATCTTGTTGTGGCCCAGTGTCTTGCAGTTGGACGACAAGAGTGGTACACAGTAGTAAAGCGCGAGGCACTGAGTTAGCATGAACAATGGAGTGCACAATGGGGCTCGAGATGTGCTTGTTACCTCAGGTGCTGTGTGATTGTCAACAAGGAGTGAAAACGGAGCAATTTGTGACCGCCCTTTCAATTTAAGACGTTAAAAACAGACAGAATTTGCATTCGTAATACCAGAGCATCGGAAGTACTTGGAACTCTTGTGTATATGAACGTGTCCGCACCATTGTACTCTGGTCCCTTCAACGCTACAAACCAACCACCCATCGTGTCCGTGCACATCAGAGTCGCAAAGAATGGAGAATAGCGCAGCTTAGTCGTGCATGGGAGCGTAGCTCAGGTGGTAGAGCGTTCGCGTTTCGTGTGAGGGGTCCCGGGTTCCAGCTCTGGTGCCTCCATGTTTTGTGGTCAGTGAATGGTAAGTGTCGGTCGCGGCGAACCTAAAGGCACGCAAGATGTTGCAAAGGCAGCGTCACAGACTGATATGACTGATATGACGTAAGGAGAGCAAGATGTATGTGTGGGGACCGGCTGTTATCGAGGTGTCATCGAGTGCAGATCTGTCTTAGGTATCACGGCTTAACCTCATTGAAGTGTAGAGAGCGGACAACACGTTCGTTTTACTCAGACCGGTGTCCGAACTCTATTTTCGTCGTTATGCCTGCTACTTTCATTGTGGCCAACTACGATTCGATACAAAATGCACGAAACCTGAAAGACATCCTCACTGATACATAGAGAGTACCGAGTGAGGTGGCGCAGTGGTTAGCACACTGGACTCGCATTCGGGAGGACGACGGTTCAATCCCGTCTCCGGCCATCCTGATTTAGGTTTTCCGTGATTTCCCTAAATCGCTTCAGGCAAATGCCGGGATGGTTCCTTTGAAAGGGCACAGCCGATTTCCTTCCCAATCCTTCCCAAACCCGAGCTTGCGCTCCGTCTCTAATGACCTCGTTGTCGACGGGACGTTAAACACTAACCACCACCACATAGAGAGTAGTGTTTGTCTGCGGAATAATGGGAGTGCAAGGGTCTGTGGCGTTGATATGGCTGTATGCAGCACCATTCTTCATGGTGAAAGCGTAGCTCAGATGGTAGAGAGCTAGCTTAGCATTCAAGAGGTGCTGGGATCGATACCCAGCGCCTCCAGAAATTTTCACACACCTACATGCGCACCTCGGCATGCATGTGGAATAATTCACAGCCAGCAGATGTGTCTAGGCAGATACAAGCGAACGATTAGCATCCACAATTGGCAAGCGTGCTGTTATTCGGGCGCAGGTAGCACCCTCCTCCCACTCCTGCACTTAATGTAGAAACAGTACAGGTGTTCCCATACGATTCTCAAGCCTACGTAGGAAAGACCTGCCTTGCGCCGAGTTCACGTAAATCCTACTTCACATTCCCATTCTTAGCGTGCGGTCGGCTGCTACTGGTGTTGCTAGTTGTGACTGCTGATAACAGATGCCGTAGCAATCAACTCATGGAGTGAGTTGTAAGTTTTGCGATAGTCTGTCTCAGACAAGCAAGCACAGGTGACATTGGTGCGGACACAGGAAGCTTGCAGCCCCTCGCTGCCTGCAGACACCGAGCAGAGACACTTGGTGGGCGGCCTAAGCCGTAGGCGAAATGTGCTCATTCGCTTAGGCGCGACGTCGAAGTATAAATAAGGCTGTCACTAGCGTGAGCGTCGTGTTAAGTCGGAAAAGTCGGCTGCATGGGTGAGTGCCAAGTTTGGGGAGCGTTTCGTAGTGTGCGCAGTGCAATGGAGACGCGGAAACTTGTTGTGGCCCAGTGTCTTGCAGTTGGACGACAAGAGTGGTACACAGTAGTAAAGCGCGAGGCACTGAGTTAGCATGAACAATGGAGTGCACAATGGGGCTCGAGATGTGCTTGTTACCTCAGGTGCTGTGTGATTGTCAACAAGGAGTGAAAACGGAGCAATTTGTGACCGCCCTTTCAATTTAAGACGTTAAAAACAGACAGAATTTGCATTCGTAATACCAGAGCATCGGAAGTACTTGGAACTCTTGTGTATATGAACGTGTCCACGCCATTGTACTCTGGTCCCTTCAACGCTACAAACCAACCACCCATCGTGTCCGTGCACATCAGAGTCGCAAAGAATGGAGAATAGCGCAGCTTAGTCGTGCATGGGAGCGTAGCTCAGGTGGTAGAGCGTTCGCGTTTCGTGTGAGGGGTCCCGGGTTCCAGCTCTGGTGCCTCCATGTTTTGTGGTCAGTGAATGGTAAGTGTCGGTCGCGGCGAACCTAAAGGCACGCAAGATGTTGCAAAGGCAGCGTCACAGACTGATATGACTGATATGACGTAAGGAGAGCAAGATGTATGTGTGGGGACCGGCTGTTATCGAGGTGTCATCGAGTGCAGATCTGTCTTAGGTATCACGGCTTAACCTCATTGAAGTGTAGAGAGCGGACAACACGTTCGTTTTACTCAGACCGGTGTCCGAACTCTATTTTCGTCGTTATGCCTGCTACTTTCATTGTGGCCAACTACGATTCGATACAAAATGCACGAAACCTGAAAGACACCCTCACTGATACATAGAGAGTACCGAGTGAGGTGGCGCAGTGGTTAGCACACTGGACTCGCATTCGGGAGGACGACGGTTCAATCCCGTCTCCGGCCATCCTGATTTAGGTTTTCCGTGATTTCCCTAAATCGCTTCAGGCAAATGCCGGGATGGTTCCTTTGAAAGGGCACAGCCGATTTCCTTCCCAATCCTTCCCAAACCCGAGCTTGCGCTCCGTCTCTAATGACCTCGTTGTCGACGGGACGTTAAACACTAACCACCACCACATAGAGAGTAGTGTTTGTCTGCGGAATAATGGGAGTGCAAGGGTCTGTGGCGTTGATATGGCTGTATGCAGCACCATTCTTCATGGTGAAAGCGTAGCTCAGATGGTAGAGAGCTAGCTTAGCATTCAAGAGGTGCTGGGATCGATACCCAGCGCCTCCAGAAATTTTCACACACCTACATGCGCACCTCGGCATGCATGTGGAATAATTCACAGCCAGCAGATGTGTCTAGGCAGATACAAGCGAACGATTAGCATCCACAATTGGCAAGCGTGCTGTTATTCGGGCGCAGGAAGCACCCTCCTCCCACTCCTGCACTTAATGTAGAAACAGTACAGGTGTTCCCATACGATTCTCAAGCCTACGTAGGAAAGACCTGCCTTGCGCCGAGTTCACGTAAATCCTACTTCACATTCCCATTCTTAGCGTGCGGTCGGCTGCTACTGGTGTTGCTAGTTGTGACTGCTGATAACAGATGCCGTAGCAATCAACTCATGGAGTGAGTTGTAAGTTTTGCGATAGTCTGTCTCAGACAAGCAAGCACAGGTGACATTGGTGCGGACACAGGAAGCTTGCAGCCCCTCGCTGCCTGCAGACACCGAGCAGAGACACTTGGTGGGCGGCCTAAGCCGTAGGCGAAATGTGCTCATTCGCTTAGGCGCGACGTCGAAGTATAAATAAGGCTGTCACTAGCGTGAGCGTCGTGTTAGGTCGGAAAAGTCGGCTGCATGGGTGAGTGCCAAGTTTGGGGAGCGTTTCGTAGTGTGCGCAGTGCAATGGAGACGCGGAAACTTGTTGTGGCCCAGTGTCTTGCAGTTGGACGACAAGAGTGGTACACAGTAGTAAAGCGCGAGGCACTGAGTTAGCATGAACAATGGAGTGCACAATGGGGCTCGAGATGTGCTTGTTACCTCAGGTGCTGTGTGATTGTCAACAAGGAGTGAAAACGGAGCAATTTGTGACCGCCCTTTCAATTTAAGACGTTAAAAACAGACAGAATTTGCATTCGTAATACCAGAGCATCGGAAGTACTTGGAACTCTTGTGTATGTGAACGTGTCCGCGCCATTGTACTCTGGTCCCTTCAACGCTACAAACCAACCAACCATCGTGTCCGTGCACATCAGAGTCGCAAAGAATGGAGAATAGCGCAGCTTAGTCGTGCATGGGAGCGTAGCTCAGGTGGTAGAGCGTTCGCGTTTCGTGTGAGGGGTCCCGGGTTCAAGCTCTGGTGCCTCCATGTTTTGTGGTCAGTGAATGGTAAGTGTCGGTCGCGGCGAACCTAAAGGCACGCAAGATGTTGCAAAGGCAGCGTCACAGACTGATATGACTGATATGACGTAAGGAGAGCAAGATGTATGTGTGGGGACCGGCTGTTATCGAGGTGTCATCGAGTGCAGATCTGTCTTAGGTATCACGGCTTAACCTCATTGAAGTGTAGAGAGCGGACAACACGTTCGTTTTACTCAGAGCGGTGTCCGAACTCTATTTTCGTCGTTATGCCTGCTACTTTCATTGTGGCCAACTACGATTCGATACAAAATGCACGAAACCTGAAAGACACCCTCACTGATACATAGAGAGTACCGAGCGAGGTGGCGCAGTGGTTAGCACACTGGACTCGCATTCGGGAGGACGACGGTTCAATCCCGTCTCCGGCCATCCTGATTTAGGTTTTCCGTGATTTCCCTAAATCGCTTCAGGCAAATGCCAGGATGGTTCCTTTGAAAGGGCACAGCCGATTTCCTTCCCAATCCTTCCCTAACCCGAGCTTGCGCTCCGTCTCTAATGACCTCGTTGTCGACGGGACGTTAAACACTAACCACCACCACATAGAGAGTAGTGTTTGTCTGCGGAATAATGGGAGTGCAAGGGTCTGTGGCGTTGATATGGCTGTATGCAGCACCGTTCTTCATGGTGAAAGCGTAGCTCAGATGGTAGAGAGCTAGCTTAGCATTCAAGAGGTGCTGGGATCGATACCCAGCGCCTCCAGAAATTTTCACACACCTACATGCGCACCTCGGCATGCATGTGGAATAATTCACAGCCAGCAGATGTGTCTAGGCAGATACAAGCGAACGATTAGCATCCACAATTGGCAAGCGTGCTGTTATTCGGGCGCAGGAAGCACCCTCCTCCCACTCCCGCACTTAATGTAGAAACAGTACAGGTGTTCCCATACGATTCTCAAGCCTACGTAGGAAAGACCTGCCTTGCGCCGAGTTCACGTAAATCCTACTTCACATTCCCATTCTTAGCGTGCGGTCGGCTGCTACTGGTGTTGCTAGTTGTGACTGCTGATAACAGATGCCGTAGCAATCAACTCATGGAGTGAGTTGTAAGTTTTGCGATAGTCTGTCTCAGACAAGCAAGCACAGGTGACATTGGTGCGGACACAGGAAGCTTGCAGCCCCTCGCTGCCTGCAGACACCGAGCAGAGACACTTGGTGGGCGGCCTAAGCCGTAGGCGAAATGTGCTCATTCGCTTAGGCGCGACGTCGAAGTATAAATAAGGCTGTCACTAGCGTGAGCGTCGTGTTAAGTCGGAAAAGTCGGCTGCATGGGTGAGTGCCAAGTTTGGGGAGCGTCTCGCAGTGTGCGCAGTGCATTGGAGACGCGGAAACTTGTTGTGGCCCAGTGTTTTGCAGTTGGACGACAAGAGTGGTACACAGTAGTAAAGCGCGAGGCACTGAGGCACTGAGCATGAACAATGGGGCTCGAGATGTGCTTGTTACCTCAGGTGCTGTGTGATTGTCAACAAGGAGTGAAAACGGAGCAATTTGTGACCGACCTTTCAATTTAAGACGTTAAAAACAGACAGAATTTGCATTCGTAATACCAGAGCATCGGAAGTACTTGGAACTCTTGTGTATATGAACGTGTCCGCGCCATTGTACTCTGGTCCCTTCAACGCTACAAACGAACCAACCATCGTGTCCGTGCACATCAGAGTCGCAAAGAATGGAGAATAGCGCAGCTTAGTCGTGCATGGGAGCGTAGCTCAGGTGGTAGAGCGTTCGCGTTTCGTGTGAGGGGTCCCGGGTTCAAGCTCTGGTGCCTCCATGTTTTGTGGTCAGTGAATGGTAAGTGTCGGTCGCGGCGAACCTAAAGGCACGCAAGATGTTGCAAAGGCAGCGTCACAGACTGATATGACTGATATGACGTAAGGAGAGCAAGATGTATGTGTGGGGACCGGCTGTTATCGAAGTGTCATCGAGTGCAGATCTGTCTTAGGTATCACGACTTAACCTCATTGAAGTGTAGAGAGCGGACAACACGTTCGTTTTACTCAGAGCGGTGTCCGAACTCTACTTTCGTCGTTATGCCTGCTACTTTCATTGTGGCCAACTACGATTCGATACAAAATGCACGAAACCTGAAAGACACCCTCACTGATACATAGAGAGTACCGAGCGAGGTGGCGCAGTGGTTAGCACACTGGACTCGCATTCGGGAGGACGACGGTTCAATCCCGTCTCCGGCCATCCTGATTTAGGTTTTCCGTGATTTCCCTAAATCGCTTCAGGCAAATGCCGGGATGGTTCCTTTGAAAGGGCACAGCCGATTTCCTTCCCAATCCTTCCCTAACCCGAGCTTCCGCTCCGTCTCTAATGACCTCGTTGTCGACGGGACGTTAAACACTAACCACCACCACATAGAGAGTAGTGTTTGTCTGCGGAATAATGGGAGTGAAAGGGTCTGTGGCGTTGATATGGCTGTATGCAGCACCATTCTTCATGGTGAAAGCGTAGCTCAGATGGTAGAGAGCTAGCTTAGCATTCAAGAGGTGCTGGGATCGATACCCAGCGCCTCCAGAAATTTTCACACACCTACATTCGCACCTCGGCATGCATGTGGAATAATTCACAGCCAGCAGATGTGTCTAGGCAGATACAAGCGAACGATTAGCATCCACAATTGGCAAGCGTGCTGTTATTCGGGCGCAGGAAGCACCCTCCTCCCACTCCGGCACTTAATGTAGAAACAGTACAGGTGTTCCCATACGATTCTCAAGCCTACGTAGGAAAGACCTCCCTTGCGCCGAGTTCACGTAAATCCTACTTCACATTCCCACTCTTAGCGTGCGGTCGGCTGCTACTGGTGTTGCTAGTTGTGACTGCTGATAACAGATGCCGTAGCAATCAACTCATGGAGTGAGGTGTAAGTTTTGCGATAGTCTGTCTCTGACAAGCAAGCACAGGTGACATTGGTGCGGACACAGGAAGCTTGCAGCCCCTCGCTGCCTGCAGACACCGAGCAGCGACACTAGGTGGGCGGCCTAAGCCGTAGGCGAAATGTGCTCATTCGCTTAGGCGCGACGTCGAAGTATAAATAAGGCTGTCACCAGCGTGAGCGTCGTGTTAAGTCGGAAAAGTCGGCTGCATGGGTGAGTGCCAAGTTTGGGGAGCGTTTCGTAGTGTGCGCAGTGCAATGGAGACGCGGAAACTTGTTGTGGCCCAGTGTCTTGCAGTGCAAGGGTCTGTGCCGTTGATATGGCTGTATGTAGCACTATTCGTCATGGGGGAAGCGTAGCTCAGATGGTAGAGAGCTCGCTTAGCATGTAAGAGGTACTGGGATCGATACCCAGCGCCTCCAGAATTTTTAACACTCCTACATGCGCACCTCGGCATGCATGTGGAATTATTCACAGCCAGCAGATGTGTCTAGGCAGATACAAGCGAACGATTAGCATCCACAATTGGCAAGCGTGCTGTTATTCGGGCGCAGGAAGCACCCTCCTCCCACTCCTGCACTTTAATGTAGAAACAGTACAGGTGTTCCCATACGATTCTCAAGCCTACGTAGGAAAGACCTGCCTTGTGCCGAATTCACGTAAATCCTACTTCACATTCCCATTCTTAGCGTGCGGTCGGCTGCTACTGGTGTTGCTAGTTGTGACTGCTGATAACAGATGCCGTAGCAATCAACTCATGGAGTGAGTTGTAAGTTTTGCGATAGTCTGTCTCTGACAAGCAAGCACAGGTGACATTGGTGCGGACACAGGAAGCTTGCAGCCCCTCGCTGCCTGCAGACACCGAGCAGCGACACTAGGTGGGCGGCCTAAGCCGTAGGCGAAATGTGCTCATTCGCTTAGGCGCGACGTCGAAGTATAAATAAGGCTGTCACTAGCGTGAGCGTCGTGTTAAGTCGGAAAAGTCGGCTGCATGGGTGAGTGCCAAGTTTGGGGAGCGTTTCGTAGTGTGCGCAGTGCAATGGAGACGCGGAAACTTGTTGTGGCCCAGTGTTTTGCAGTTGGACGACAAGAGTGGTACACAGTAGTAAAGCGCGAGGCACTGAGTTAGCATGAACAATGGAGTGCACAATGGGGCTCGAGATGTTCTTGTTACCTCAGGTGCTGTGTGATTGTCAACAAGGAGTGAAAACAGAGCAATTTGTGACCGCCCTTTCAATTTAAGACGTTAAAAACAGACAGAATTTGCATTCGGAATACCAGAGCATCGGAAGTACTTGGAACTCTTGTGTATATGAACGTGTCCGCGCCATTGTACTCTGGTCCCTTCAACGCTACAAACCAACCAACCATCGTGTCCGTGCACATCAGAGTCGCAAAGAATGGAGAATAGCGCAGCTTAGTCGTGCATGGGAGCGTAGCTCAGGTGGTAGAGCGTTCGCGTTTCATGTGAGAGGTCCCGGGTTGAAGCTCTGGTGCCTCCATGTTTTGTGGTCAATGCATGGTAAGTGTTGGTCGCGGCGAACTTAAAGGCACGCAAGATGTTGCAAAGGCAGCGTCACAGACTGATATGACTGATATCACGTAAGGAGAGCAAGATGTATGTGTGGGGACCGGCTGTTATCGAGGTGTCATCGAGTGCAGAACTGTCTTAGGTATCACGGCTTAACCTCATTGAAGTGTAGAGAGCGGACAACACGTTCGTCTTACTCAGAGCGGTGTCCGAACTCTATTTTCGTCGTTATGCGTGCTACTTTCATTGTGGTCATCTACGATTCGATACAAAATGCACGAAACCTGAAAGACACCCTCACTGATACATAGAGAGTAGTGTTTGTCTGCGGAATAATGGGAGTGCAAGGGTCTGTGGCGTTGATATGGCTGTATGTAGCACCATTCTTTATGAGGGAAGCGTAGCTCAGGTGGTAGAGAGCTAGCTTAGCATGCAAGAGGTACTGGGATCGATACCCAGCGCCTCCAGAATTTTTAACACACCTACATGCGCACCTCGGCATGCATGTGGAATTATTCACAGCCAGCAGATGTGTCTAGGCAGATACAAGCGAACGATTAGCATCCACAATTGGCAAGCGTGCTGTTATTCGGGCGCAGGAAGCACCCTCCTCCCACTCCTGCACTTTAATGTAGAAACAGTACAGGTGTTCCCATACGATTCTCAAGCCTACGTAGGAAAGACCTGCCTTGTGCCGAGTTCACGTAAATCCTACTTCACATTCCCATTCTTAGCGTGCGGTCGGCTGCTACTGGTGTTGCTAGTTGTGACTGCTGATAACAGATGCCGTAGCAATCAACTCATGGAGTGAGTTGTAAGTTTTGCGATAGTCTGTCTCTGACAAGCAAGCACAGGTGACATTGGTGCGGACACAGGAAGCTTGCAGCCCCTCGCTGCCTGCAGACACCGAGCAGCGACACTAGGTGGGCGGCCTAAGCCGTAGGCGAAATGTGCTTATTCGCTTAGGCGCGACGTCGAAGTATAAATAAGGCTGTCACTAGCGTGAGCGTCGTGTTAAGTCGGAAAAGTCGGCTGCATGGGTGAGTGCCAAGTTTGGGGAGCGTTTCGTAGTGTGCGCAGTGCAATGGAGACGTGGAAACTTGTTGTGGCCCAGTGTTTTGCAGTTGGACGACAAGAGTGGTACACAGTAGTAAAGCGCGAGGCACTGAGTTAGCATGAACAATGGAGTGCACAATGGGGCTCGAGATGTGCTTGTTACCTCAGGTGCTGTGTGATTGTCAACAAGGAGTGAAAACGGAGCAATTTGTGACCGCCCTTTCAATTTAAGACGTTAAAAACAGACAGAATTTGCATTCGTAATACCAGAGCATCGGAAGTACTGGGAACTCTTGTGTATATGAACGTGTCCGCGCCATTGTACTCTGGTCCCTTCAACGCTACAAACCAACCAACCATCGTGTCCGTGCACATCAGAGTCGCAAAGAATGGAGAATAGCGCAGCTTAGTCGTGCATGGGAGCGTAGCTCAGGTGGTAGAGCGTTCGCGTTTCATGTGTGACGTCCCGGGTTCAAGCTCTGGTGCCTCCATGTTTTGTGGTCAGTGCATGGTAAGTGTTGGTCGCGGCGAACCTAAAGGCACGCAAGATGTTGCAAAGGCAGCGTCACAGACTGATATGACTGATATGACGTAAGGAGAGCAAGATGTATGTTTGGGGACCGGCTGTTATCGAGGTGTCATCGAGTGCAGATCTGTCTTAGGTATCACGGATTAACCTCATTGAAGTGTAGAGAGCGGACAACACGTTCGTTTTACTCAGAGCGGTGTCCGAACTCTATTTTCGTCGTTATGCGTGCTACTTTCATTGTGGCCAACTACGATTCGATACAAAATGCACGAAACCTGAAAGACACCCTCACTGATACATAGAGAGTAGTGTTTGTCTGCGGAATAATGGGAGTGCAAGGGTCTGTGGCGTTGATATGGCTGTATGTAGCACCATTATTCATGAGGGAAGCGTAGCTCAGATGATCAGTCGTGTTCCGGCTCTCGGCCAGTGCACATCGCGCGGTGACGGGCGTTAGCGCGGGCCAGTGTTTACGTCGCGAGCAGTGCTGAGGTGGACAGCTGAGCAGCGTGTGCGAGCGCTGTTAACGTTTGTTTCTGTATAACTGTTGTAAGTAAGATGTCGACAATTAACAGAGCGAACAGCGTTCAGTGTGTTTTCGATCGCGCTGCCTTGCGACCGACGGCGTTTGAAATTCATGAGTGGATATTTGAGGATTTGAAATTGCCTGAAGATATAGTCGACACCTTCCAGTTGGACTTTGTGCAGTACTCGTTATTTATCAAATTTATGTCGAGTGACACTTACGAGAGATTTGCTGAGGAGCATGTTGGTGTGAGACCATTCCGTCATAATGATGGCAGTATTAGTAATGTCCAAATCGTGCCTTCGGGATACGGAGTAAGAACCGTCAGGGTATTTAATGTGCCACCAGAGTGCCCTAATGATCTGATTGCACGTTCTCTGTCACTGTACGTCGTTGTTTTGTCAGTTACAAATGAAAAATGGTCGAGTGCCTATCGCTACCAAGTTAACAGCGGGGTGCGCAGTGTACGTGTAGATTTGAAAAAGCATATACCTTCGTATGTTGCCATTGGCGGCTGTCGTGCACAGGTAACTTATTTTGGTCAACCCCCTACCTGTTCGATCTGCCATTCAACTGAACATCTGCGGATGAACTGTACACGTAGACGTCCATTTCAACTTCCACGGGAACGTCCTGCAGACAGTAGTGAAAAGCTAGTACCACTATTGAGTGAGGTGGTCGCGGGGACTGTACCACCATCCCGGCAGCCGGAACATGTCAGCGAGGTGGAGGTGCCAGTTCAGGTGGAATGCTGTGCCAAAGACATTCGCGGTAGGACGGATGTCGATTCGGCACCGTCATCTTCACCGGGGCAGTTACCGCTGGATACCAACGATGCGCCAGCCACCTCTGAAACTAAGCCGTGTGAGATACAGGAGCGGGTGCAGATCAGTTTGCCTGAACCACCCCTATCGGTAGAGACTGTAGCAGACACGAAGAAAGGCCGCCGAAGGAGAAGCAAAGGGAATAGTAGCAAAGAGGAAAAGTCGAATGATTTAGGACCCGTGCACATGTCAGAAAGTGGCAGCGAGACTGAACCTCAATCTTCTTGCCCCGTGCGCTGCGAGGACACCGCGAGGCAAGAACGCATTCGTGAACAAACCAAACACCTGAAGGCACTACTGAGCGCTGAAAGAGATCAGAGCACCGTAACGGCCAAGAGGAAGAGCGAGCAGAGCAGCGAGCAGCTGCAGCAGCGATCTCGCAGGAACTCGCTGACGTCAGTCGCAGCCCCGCGTGGTGGCCAGGCGGATGCGACCACGTTGACAGACTCAGCCGGCGGTGGCGGGCAGGGCGGCGCGCGCACCGCGCAGCACCCCGACAGCAATGAGCCGTGGTGGCAGCAGAACGAGGAGATGCAGCAGTAGCTGCTCTCGCGCATGACCATCGCGCTGCGACCTTCCCCTCTCTGGTCCGTTATTGGTTTTCACATTTCGTTTCGTACTCCAAACGTTACCAACGAGTTTGGTTCAAAGCCGGAGAGAAGGACGATGCGAAAATCACAGCTCATTGTCCTCTGAACTATCATGGGTGACAGCCAAACCTACAACATTACCACACTTAACGTCAATAGAATTCAAGGTGCGGTGAAACTCCGTTCGCTAAATGATTTCTTGTATGGTACCAGCGTTGACATTGCCCTCCTACAGGAGGTAGTCACAGCCTTAGTAGTGCCCGGTTACGTTCTTATTGATAACATCAATCTTCAGGATGCTGTAGGCACGGCCATCCTTCTGCGCGACGGTATACCCTTTACGGATGTGCAGCGGCTGCCCAGTGGTCGTGGCATTTCTCTTCGAGTGAATGGTGTGCAGATTGTTAACGTGTACGCCCCCTCAGGTAGCACTCATAAGAGAGATCGTTCAAAATTTTATAAAACCGAGTTTCCCATTCTTCTTAGCGGTTATCGTGAACATCTCATCCTTGGTGGTGACTTCAATTGTGTGCTCAATGACAGAGACCAAACTCCTAACACGAACAGATGTATCGAACTTGAACATGTAATTCATGGCATGCGTCTTCACGATACATGGGATCAACTGCACGGTGAACGGGTTGCGTACACCTTCGTAACCAGTCATTCTGCCAGTCGACTGGATAGGATCTATGTGTCCGATGCCCTCCAGCGACACACTGTGAACTGTGACATAGCTCCTGTCAATATCTCCGACCATTGTGCATATCAGTGTTACCTCAACCTACACCGCCAGCCAATTTACCGCGGGAAGGGCTACTGGAAATTGAATGTCAGCCTTCTGCAGGATGCCCAACTTGAAGAGGAGGTGAACTTAACGTGGCAACAGCTCCAGCGGCACCGACGTCGTTACGCTAGCGTTCTACAGTGGTGGATTCAGTGTGCTAAGCCTAAATTACGCCTGACCGTCATGAGCTACGCCCGACAAAAGAGCTTTTGGCAGAAACAGACTATTGAATTTTATTATCGCTGTTTGAGAGAACTGTACAGTCGCACTAACAATCCTTCTCGAGACATCGACGTAAAGATCAAACGATATAAAGCGAAAATCACGGCGATACAACGCCAACGCATGCATGGCATCATCGTGCGAGCCCACCCTAAGGACGTTGCCGCCGAAGAACGGGCCTCTCTGTATCACATCGTGAGAACGACGAAACGGTGTAAAGCCATGTTGATTGAAGCCGTCGTTGATGACGCTGAGAATGCCATCACGAAGCAACGTGACATCACCTCGCACGTCTACGACTATTATAGTCAACTTTACAAGAAGCAACTCGTTGATGAACACTCGTCCGAGGATTTTCTTAGGACCTTGAGCTGTCGCTTGTCACAACAGGATAATGCAAAGTTGGAATCTGTTTTCACACAGGACGAAATCCGACTGGCGGTTTACAGTGCAAAGAAAGGGAAATCACCAGGACCTGATGGTCTCAGCGCTGAGTTTTACCAGCGATACTGGAACGTCCTCGGTCCGACACTCCTCGAGATAGCGAATGAACTCTGGCACCTGGAAGTCATACCCAAGGCATTTACGGAAGGTATCATCCTGCCCTTACCGAAAAAAGGGAACAGCAGGAAGGTTGAAAACATGCGACCCATCACACTCCTGAATGCCGACTTCAAAATCATCACCAGATCGATTAAGGTAAGGATGCAAACCGTTATGTACAAGGTTTTAGGCAGTTACCAGTACAGTGCAGTGCAAGGTCGAAGTGCAATCTCAGCTGCCTGCGATTTGAGGGACATCATCTGTTCATATGCTGAAACTAAAGGACAGGGCGCTCTGATCTTTCTAGATTTTGAGAAGGCTTATGACCGTGTACGTCATGATTTCCTCTTTCAAAGCATGAAGAAACTAGGATTTGGACCTCATCTCATAGAATTAATTCGCAAACTTACTACAAACGCCTCTTCACGGATTCTCATTAATGGCCATTTTACAAAAGAAGTTTCCATCGAGCAGTCCATCCGCCAAGGATGTCCTCTCTCAATGATTTTGTACGCCACTGCAGTAGAGCCGCTCCTGAACAACTTAGTGCATAGCGGGATCGGGCTTAGCGTCGAGTCTGTCACTATCCCATGCATTGCGTATGCTGACGATATATGCGTAACTGTGTCATCATCGCAACAACTTCTGTCAGCAGCAACTCTTCTACAAACATTCACGTTTCTTTCAGGAGCAATACTCAATAGAACTAAAACCACAGTTTTGCAAATCGGTGGCGGTATCGGAGACATATCCCATGTTACCTGGTGCAAGGTAAAGGATTCTCACACAACCCTCGGTGTTACTTTTGAAGCCAAACCAGACAAATTCCTGACGAAGAACTGGTCACACATGCTTCATAAATTACGTGCTGCTTTGATGCTTCACTCCGACCGTGACTTGAACATACTACAGAAAGTTAAGACCATCGAGATCGCCATTACGAGCAAGATGAATTATTTGGCGCAAATTCTTCCAATCTCCGACCACCTAGCCAAGAGTATACAACAAGCGTTATGTTGGTTTATTTTTAGGGGGCATATTTTCAAAGTTCAGTTCGATACCTTAACCTTACCTTCGTCCAAGGGTGGCCTTAACCTCATTAAAGTACACAAAAAATGTGTCACCCTGCTCCTAAATCGCATCAGGAAGGAGTTTCGTACCCGGAGGACCAGTCTCATCAGAAACCTCATTCAGCGGTGGAAACCTCATAGCTTGGACCCACCCGTTAATATCGCCGGCATTCCACTTTCTTACCGACATGTGCGGCTATACTACATGGAAATGAGCTACATTCGACACAACATCGTCGATACCGGAAGCCTGACGAACAGGAAGCTTTATGACCTTCTCATGACAACAAACCACAGGAATCGTCTCGAAGAAAAATATCCACATATACATTGGAGTATAATATGGCGGAATGTGCACAACGACATGTTACCATCACGCGTCATAGCAGACTGGTATCTCACAGTCAACGATAAAGTAGCAACGAATGAAAAGCTACATAAAATAGGCCTTCAAGCAACGCCCAACTGTGACGCATGCGGAAGAGTCGATACGCTCCTTCATAGGTTCACTTGCGGACATGCAGAAGAAATTACAACCTTTCTTCGTCAACGATTGTCAGTGATAGACCGTACGACGCCCAGTGGTGTAAAACTTTTAGAGATCACTCAGCCACAAAAACTGAGGTATCCACGAGCAAAAAACAACGCTACAACGTGGATCATGGGCCACACAGCATCGTTTATTATGCAGAATAGGCATGCTACTTTTCTAGACTATTATTCTTACATAGAAATTGAACACTTTAAAATAAGCCAACATTGTGACTACAGGAGGATATTTGGAAATATGCTGAAAATCATAATTAACGGTTAAATGCTTCAAATACAATATTTGGATAGTAGAGGTTGCCAGTTGCCTGTATGTCTGAATCCTATTTGCTTCCTGGGACTTTATTTCTTGCCGGAATTTTAAGATACTATTCAGATGCTCACCAATGCAGAAGGCACTTTTTTTTTCCTTCCCATTTTTCTCTCAACATCTTCCTTCTCTTGCAGAGCAGCGGAGCACCTTTCCTTTCGACAATGATGTGATAGTCTTTTGTGCACCTCAAGAAGACATTTCCTTTCTTTTCTTATATTGCGCAACGGCAGCCTAGAACTCATAAATACTATGTTCATTCTATTTGCATTACAAATCGGAGCACATGTTTATTTTTCCCTTCCTAAAAATAAATAAATAAATAAATAAATAAAAATAAAAAAAGTTGGTAGAGCAATTGCCCGCAAAAAAAAACAAAGAGCCCGGGTTCGATTCCCGGCTAAAAAATAAAAAAAATAAAAAAAAGATGGATAGAGCGTCTGCCATGTAAGCAGGAGATCCCGGGTTCGAGTCCCGGTCGGGGCCCACATTTTCATCTGTCCCCGTTGACGTAAAAAAAAAAAAAAAAAGTGGATAGAGCGTCTGTCATGTAAGCAAAAAAAAAAGAAAAATAAAAAAAATATATATATGGTAGAGAGCTCACTTAGCATGCAAGAGGTACTGGGATCGATACCCAGCGCCTCCAGAAATTTTCACACACCTACATGCGCACCTCGGCATGCATGTGGAATAATTCACAGCCAGCAGATGTGTCTAGGCAGATACAAGCGAACGATTAGCATCCACAATTGGCAAGCGTACTGCTACTCGGGCGCAGGAAGCACCCTCCTCCCACTCCTGCACTTAATGTAGAAACAGTACAGGTGTTCCCATACGATTCTCAAGCCTACGTAGGAAAGACCTGCCTTGCGCCGAGTTCACGTAAATCCTACTTCACATTCCCATTCTTAGCGTGCGGTCGGCTGCTACTGGTGTTGCTAGTTGTGACTGCTGATAACAGATGCCGTAGCAATCAACTCATGGAGTGAGTTGTAAGTTTTGCGATAGTCTGTCACTGACAAGCAAGCACAGGTGACATTGGTGCGGACACAGGAAGCTTGCAGCCCCTCGCTGCCTGCAGACATCGAGCAGAGACACTAGGTGGGCGGCCTAAGCCGTAGGCGAAATGTGCTCATTCGCTTAGGCGCGACGTCGAAGTATAAATAAGAATGTCACTAGCGTGAGCGTCGTGTTAAGTCGGAAAAGACGGCTGAATGGGTGAGTGCCAAGTTTGGGGAGCGTTTCGTAGTGTGCGCAGTGCAATGGAGACGCGGAAACTTGTTGTGGCCCAGTGTTTTGCAGTTGGACGACAAGAGTGGTACACAGTAGTAAAGCGCGAGGCACTGAGTTAGCATGAACAATGGAGTGCACAATGGGGCTCGAGATGTGCTTGTTACCTCAGGTGCTGTGTGATTGTCAACAAGGAGTGAAAACGGAGCAATTTGTGACCGCCCTTTCAATTTAAGACTTTAAAAACAGACAGAATTTGCATTCGTAATACCAGAGCATCGGAAGTACTGGGAACTCTTGTGTATATGAACGTGTCCGCGCCATTGTACTCTGGTCCCTTCACCGCAACAAACCAACCAACCATCGTGTCCGTGCACATCAGAGTCGCAAAGAATGGAGAATAGCGCAGCTTAGTCGTGCATGGGAGCGTAGCTCAGGTGGTAGAGCGTTCGCGTTTCATGTGTGACGTCCCGGGTTCAAGCTCTGGTGCCTCCATGTTTTGTGGTCAGTGCATGGTAAGTGTTGGTCGCGGCGAACCTAAAGGCACGCAAGATGTTGCAAAGGCAGCGTCACAGACTGATATGACTGATATGACGTAAGGAGAGCAAGATGTATGTGTGGGGACCGGCTGTTATCGAGGTGTCATCGAGTGCAGATCTGTCTTAGGTATCACGGCTTAACCTCATTGAAGTGTAGAGAGCGGACAACACGTTCGTTTTACTCAGAGCGGTGTCCGAACTCTATTTTCGTCGTTATGCGTGCTACTTTCATTGTGGCCAACTACGATTCGATACAAAATGCACGAAACCTGAAAGACACCCTCACTGATACATAGAGAGTAGTGTTTGTCTGCGGAATAATGGGAGTGCAAGGGTCTGTGGCGTTGATATGGCTGTATGTAGCACCATTATTCATGAGGGAAGCGTAGCTCAGATGATCAGTCGTGTTCCGGCTCTCGGCCAGTGCACATCGCGCGGTGACGGGCGTTAGCGCGGGCCAGTGTTTACGTCGCGAGCAGTGCTGAGGTGGACAGCTGAGCAGCGTGTGCGAGCGCTGTTAACGTTTGTTTCTGTATAACTGTTGTAAGTAAGATGTCGACAATTAACAGAGCGAACAGCGTTCAGTGTGTTTTCGATCGCGCTGCCTTGCGACCGACGGCGTTTGAAATTCATGAGTGGATATTTGAGGATTTGAAATTGCCTGAAGATATAGTCGACACCTTCCAGTTGGACTTTGTGCAGTACTCGTTATTTATCAAATTTATGTCGAGTGACACTTACGAGAAATTTGCTGAGGAGCATGTTGGTGTGAGACCATTCCGTCATAATGATGGCAGTATTAGTAATGTCCAAATCGTGCCTTCGGGATACGGAGTAAGAACCGTCAGGGTATTTAATGTGCCACCAGAGTGCCCTAATGATCTGATTGCACGTTCTCTGTCACTGTACGTCGTTGTTTTGTCAGTTACAAATGAAAAATGGTCGAGTGCCTATCGCTACCAAGTTAACAGCGGGGTGCGCAGTGTACGTGTAGATTTGAAAAAGCATATACCTTCGTATGTTGCCATTGGCGGCTGTCGTGCACAGGTAACTTATTTTGGTCAACCCCCTACCTGTTCGATCTGCCATTCAACTGAACATCTGCGGATGAACTGTACACGTAGACGTCCATTTCAACTTCCACGGGAACGTCCTGCAGACAGTAGTGAAAAGCTAGTACCACTATTGAGTGAGGTGGTCGCGGGGACTGTACCACCATCCCGGCAGCCGGAACATGTCAGCGAGGTGGAGGTGCCAGTTCAGGTGGAATGCTGTGCCAAAGACATTCGCGGTAGGAAGGATGTCGATTCGGCACCGTCATCTTCACCGGGGCAGTTACCGCTGGATACCAACGATGCGCCAGCCACCTCTGAAACTAAGCCGTGTGAGATACAGGAGCGGGTGCAGATCAGTTTGCCTGAACCACCCCTATCGGTAGAGACTGTAGCAGACACGAAGAAAGGCCGCCGAAGGAGAAGCAAAGGGAATAGTAGCAAAGAGGAAAAGTCGAATGATTTAGGACCCGTGCACATGTCAGAAAGTGGCAGCGAGACTGAACCTCAATCTTCTTGCCCCGTGCGCTGCGAGGACACCGCGAGGCAAGAACGCATTCGTGAACAAACCAAACACCTGAAGGCACTACTGAGCGCTGAAAGAGTTCAGAGCACCGTAACGGCCAAGAGGAAGAGCGAGCAGAGCAGCGAGCAGCTGCAGCAGCGATCTCGCAGGAACTCGCTGACGTCAGTCGCAGCCCCGCGTGGTGGCCAGGCGGATGCGACCACGTTGACAGACTCAGCCGGCGGTGGCGGGCAGGGCGGCGCGCGCACCGCGCAGCACCCCGACAGCAATGAGCCGTGGTGGCAGCAGAACGAGGAGATGCAGCAGTAGCTGCTCTCGCGCATGACCATCGCGCTGCGACCTTCCCCTCTCTGGTCCGTTATTGGTTTTCACATTTCGTTTCGTACTCCAAACGTTACCAACGAGTTTGGTTCAAAGCCGGAGAGAAGGACGATGCGAAAATCACAGCTCATTGTCCTCTGAACTATCATGGGTGACAGCCAAACCTACAACATTACCACACTTAACGTCAATAGAATTCAAAGTGCGGTGAAACTCCGTTCGCTAAATGATTTCTTGTATGGTACCAGCGTTGACATTGCCCTCCTACAGGAGGTAGTCACAGCCTTAGTAGTGCCCGGTTACGTTCTTATTGATAACATCAATCTTCAGGATGCTGTAGGCACTGCCATCCTTCTGCGCGACGGTATACCCTTTACGGATGTGCAGCGGCTGCCCAGTGGTCGTGGCATTTCTCTTCGAGTGAATGGTGTGCAGATTGTTAACGTGTACGCCCCCTCAGGTAGCACTCATAAGAGAGATCGTTCAAAATTTTATAAAACCGAGTTTCCCATTCTTCTTAGCGGTTATCGTGAACATCTCATCCTTGGTGGTGACTTCAATTGTGTGCTCAATGACAGAGACCAAACTCCTAACACGAACAGATGTATCGAACTTGAACATGTAATTCATGGCATGCGTCTTCACGATACATGGGAACAACTGCACGGTGAACGGGTTGCGTACACCTTCGTAACCAGTCATTCTGCCAGTCGACTGGATAGGATCTATGTGTCCGATGCCCTCCAGCGACACACTGTGAACTGTGACATAGCTCCTGTCAATATCTCCGACCATTGTGCATATCAGTGTTACCTCAACCTACACCGCCAGCCAATTTACCGCGGGAAGGGCTACTGGAAATTGAATGTCAGCCTTCTGCAGGATGCCCAACTTGAAGAGGAGGTGAACTTAACGTGGCAACAGCTCCAGCGGCACCGACGTCGTTACGCTAGCGTTCTACAGTGGTGGATTCAGTGTGCTAAGCCTAAATTACGCCTGACCGTCATGAGCTACGCCCGACAAAAGAGCTTTTGGCAGAAACAGACTATTGAATTTTATTATCGCTGTTTGAGAGAACTGTACAGTCGCACTAACAATCCTTCTCGAGACATCGACGTAAAGATCAAACGATATAAAGCGAAAATCACGGCGATACAACGCCAACGCATGCATGGCATCATCGTGCGAGCCCACCCTAAGGACGTTGCCGCCGAAGAACGGGCCTCTCTGTATCACATCGTGAGAACGACGAAACGGTGTAAAGCCATGTTGATTGAAGCCGTCGTTGATGACGCTGAGAATGCCATCACGAAGCAACGTGACATCACCTCGCACGTCTACGACTATTATAGTCAACTTTACAAGAAGCAACTCGTTGATGAACACTCGTCCGAGGATTTTCTTAGGACCTTGAGCTGTCGCTTGTCACAACAGGATAATGCAAAGTTGGAATCTGTTTTCACACAGGACGAAATCCGACTGGCGGTTTACAGTGCAAAGAAAGGGAAATCACCAGGACCTGATGGTCTCAGCGCTGAGTTTTACCAGCGATACTGGAACGTCCTCGGTCCGACACTCCTCGAGATAGCGAATGAACTCTGGCACCTGGAAGTCATACCCAAGGCATTTACGGAAGGTATCATCCTGCCCTTACCGAAAAAAGGGAACAGCAGGAAGGTTGAAAACATGCGACCCATCACACTCCTGAATGCCGACTTCAAAATCATCACCAGATCGATTAAGGTAAGGATGCAAACCGTTATGTACAAGGTTTTAGGCAGTTACCAGTACAGTGCAGTGCAAGGTCGAAGTGCAATCTCAGCTGCCTGCGATTTGAGGGACATCATCTGTTCATATGCTGAAACTAAAGGACAGGGCGCTCTGATCTTTCTAGATTTTGAGAAGGCTTATGACCGTGTACGTCATGATTTCCTCTTTCAAAGCATGAAGAAACTAGGATTTGGACCTCATCTCATAGAATTAATTCGCAAACTTACTACAAACGCCTCTTCACGGATTCTCATTAATGGCCATTTTACAAAAGAAGTTTCCATCGAGCAGTCCATCCGCCAAGGATGTCCTCTCTCAATGATTTTGTACGCCATTGCAGTAGAGCCGCTCCTGAACAACTTAGTGCATAGCGGGATCGGGCTTAGCGTCGAGTCTGTCACTATCCCATGCATTGCGTATGCTGACGATATATGCGTAACTGTGTCATCATCGCAACAACTTCTGTCAGCAGCAACTCTTCTACAAACATTCACGTTTCTTTCAGGAGCAATACTCAATAGAACTAAAACCACAGTTTTGCAAATCGGTGGCGGTATCGGAGACATATCCCATGTTACCTGGTGCAAGGTAAAGGATTCTCACACAACCCTCGGTGTTACTTTTGAAGCCAAACCAGACAAATTCCTGACGAAGAACTGGTCACACATGCTTCATAAATTACGTGCTGCTTTGATGCTTCACTCCGGCCGTGACTTGAACATACTACAGAAAGTTAAGACCATCGAGATCGCCATTACGAGCAAGATGAATTATTTGGCGCAAATTCTTCCAATCTCCGACCACCTAGCCAAGAGTATACAACAAGCGTTATGTTGGTTTATTTTTAGGGGGCATATTTTCAAAGTTCAGTTCGATACCTTAACCTTACCTTCGTCCAAGGGTGGCCTTAACCTCATTAAAGTACACAAAAAATGTGTCACCCTGCTCCTAAATCGCATCAGGAAGGAGTTTCGTACCCGGAGGACCAGTCTCATCAGAAACCTCATTCAGCGGTGGAAACCTCATAGCTTGGACACACCCGTTAATATCGCCGGCATTCCACTTTCTTACCGACATGTGCGGCTATACTACATGGAAATGAGCTACATTCGACACAACATCGTCGATACCGGAAGCCTGACGAACAGGAAGCTTTATGACCTTCTCATGACAACAAACCACAGGAATCGTCTCGAAGAAAAATATCCACATATACATTGGAGTATAATATGGCGGAATGTGCACAACGACATGTTACCATCACGCGTCATAGCAGACTGGTATCTCACAGTCAACGATAAAGTAGCAACGAATGAAAAGCTACATAAAATAGGCCTTCAAGCAACGCCCAACTGTGACGCATGCGGAAGAGTCGATACGCTCCTTCATAGGTTCACTTGCGGACATGCAGAAGAAATTAAAACCTTTCTTCGTCAACGATTGTCAGTGATAGACCGTACGACGCCCAGTGGTGTAAAACTTTTAGAGATCACTCAGCCACAAAAACTGAGGTATCCACGAGCAAAAAACAACGCTACAACGTGGATCATGGGCCACACAGCATCGTTTATTATGCAGAATAGGCATGCTACTTTTCTAGACTATTATTCTTACATAGAAATTGAACACTTTAAAATAAGCCAACATTGTGACTACAGGAGGATATTTGGAAATATGCTGAAAATCATAATTAACGGTTAAATGCTTCAAATACAATATTTGGATAGTAGAGGTTGCCAGTTGCCTGTATGTCTGAATCCTATTTGCTTCCTGGGACTTTATTTCTTGCCGGAATTTTAAGATACTATTCAGATGCTCACCAATGCAGAAGGCACTTTTTTTTTCCTTCCCATTTTTCTCTCAACATTTTCCTTCTCTTGCAGAGCAGCGGAGCACCTTTCCTTTCGACAATGATGTGATAGTCTTTTGTGCACCTCAAGAAGACATTTCCTTTCTTTTCTTATATTGCGCAACGGCAGCCTAGAACTCATAAATACTATGTTCATTCTATTTGCATTACAAATCGGAGCACATGTTTATTTTTCCCTTCCTAAAAATAAATAAATAAATAAATAAATAAAAATAAAAAAAGTTGGTAGAGCAATTGCCCGCAAAAAAAAAACAAAGAGCCCGGGTTCGATTCCCGGCTAAAAAATAAAAAAAATAAAAAAAAGATGGATAGAGCGTCTGCCATGTAAGCAGGAGATCCCGGGTTCGAGTCCCGGTCGGGGCCCACATTTTCATCTGTCCCCGTTGACATAAAAAAAAAAAGTGGATAGAGCGTCTGTCATGTAAGCAAAAAAAAAGAAAAATAAAAAAAATATATATATATGGTAGAGAGCTCACTTAGCATGCAAGAGGTACTGGGATCGATACCCAGCGCCTCCAGAATTTTTAACACACCTACATGCGCACATCGGCATGCATGTGGAATAATTCACAGCCAGCAGATGTGTCTAGGCAGATACAAGCGAACGATTAGCATCCACAATTGGCAAGCGTGCTGCTACTCGGGCGCAGGAAGCACCCTCCTCCCACTCCTGCACTTAATGTAGAAACAGTACAGGTGTTCCCATACGATTCTCAAGCCTACGTAGGAAAGACCTGCCTTGCGCCGAGTTCACGTAAATCCTACTTCACATTCCCATTCTTAGCGTGCGGTCGGCTGCTACTGGTGTTGCTAGTTGTGACTGCTGATAACAGATGCCGTAGCAATCAACTCATGGAGTGAGTTGTAAGTTTTGCGATAGTCTGTCTCTGACAAGCAAGCACAGGTGACATTGGTGCGGACACAGGAAGCTTGCAGCCCCTCGCAGCCTGCAGACATCGAGCAGAGACACTAGGTGGGCGGCCTAAGCCGTAGGCGAAATGTGCTCATTCGCTTAGGCGCGACGTCGAAGTATAAATAAGACTGTCACTAGCGTAAGCGCCATTCTTCGGCGGACCTCGGAAGAGTTCCGCCCTTCGATACCTTGCAGAGTACTGCTACGTATCGAAGTGCTAGGGCTTCGCAGAAGTCGCAATCGCAGTCGCAGTCGCAGTCGCAGTTCCGGAACCGCCAGCAGCAGCAGCAGCAGCAGCAGCAGCAGCAGCAGCAGTTTCCAGTGCCGCCAGTTTTGCAGTAGCAGTCGTCGCCGGACCCAGCCGCCGCCGCCGCCGCCGCCGCCGCCGCCGCAGCTTCCGGCCCCCGCCGCCGCCGCCGCCGCCGCCGCCGCCGCAGCTTCCGGCCCCCGCCGCCGCCGCCGCCGCCGCCGCCGCCAGGACCCAGTGCTTCGTCTTCCTCTCCTGCTTTCGTTGTCGTCGCTATTCTCGTCTTCGTCTTTGCCTTCATCCTTTCGCTCCTCGACGTCTCTCATCTGTCATCTGTAATCTGTTCCTGACTTTGTCCCTTGTCTGTCCCCATTCTTCTTTTCTGTGTTTCCAGTTTTCCTTACTGCCATCATGACCACCCCCACCACCACCGCCACTACCACCGCCATCGTCTATACGACGCCCTCCCTCGCTGCCACTACTCTTACTTGGTGTGCTCAGTCGCCCCCGTCCTACTATATCCCGCCCCTCCTCACCCTTCCCACCCCAGCTCCCTTTGTCGCCCCATCCCCTGCTCCTTCTCCCCAAGCCTCCACACACGACCCCTTTCCCCCACTCCCCCACACCACTCATGCGGCCCCTGCCAGGGTTGTGTCTCGTCGGGCTACGACCCATGCCGCACCATCGCCGGCGCCAGCACCACCACCTGCAGCAGCGCCACAACCAGCAGCAGCACCAACAGCAGCACCAACAGCAGCACCAGCACCAGCACCGACACCGGGACCTGCCGCTTCCCGACATCTCCCCGTCACTCCTGTGCCCCACGCCTCCTCCCATCCTGTCCCCGCTGTTAAGCGTCCCAGTGGCACCCCCGCCTCCTCTGCACCCAAGAAGTCCCAGCATCTTCCCCCTCCCCCACCCCTAGATGCCATGGATGTCTCCCCTCCAGCCCCCTCTACTTCCTCTTCTAACTCCCCCTCCTACAAGTATCTCCTCTCCCGTCCTGATCCCTCTCTCCTGGAGGCCCGCAACCTGACCTTGCTCCTCCGCCAATACTTCCCTGCAGCCCCCATCTCCCTTCTTACCCCCCGTAGGGACTCTGTCTTGATCACCTCCCCAAGCCCTACCCTACACTCCGACATCCTCTCCCGAATTCCTCTCACCCGATTTGGACCTAATGCCTCCCTTGCCCCTGCTCCTTCCCCTTCCTCCCCCCGTCAACCCCAACCCCCACGTCGCCCGCCGACCCTCACCGCCGTGATCACTCGGCTTAGCCCGACGATCACGGAGGAAGAGGTGCTGGCGGAGTTGAAGGCCCACCCGTACCTGGAGGTGCGAGCTGTTCGCCGCATTTTCAACTCTGCGGGCCCCACTCGCCTTATGCGAGTTTTCTCCGAACACGCTCCCTCCATCGACCATCTCCTTAAGGAGGGTGCCCTCCTCTTCCACCGCCGGTATAAGGTTGACCCCTCCCGCTCCCCACCACAATCCATTCGCTGCCAGAGGTGTCTGCGTTATAACGCACACCCAACATCAGAGTGCCGCGAGGCCCCAGTCTGCCCGCATTGTAAGCAAGCGCACTTCCTCCGGCAGTGCCCCAACCTTCAGTCTCCTCCCTCCTGCAATACCTGCAACCTCCAACACCCTACCTACTCCCAGAAATGCAAGGCTCGACCTCCTCCATCCGCTCCTGAACTCACTGTTCCTCTCCGCCCTTTGGATGACCCCACCCCTCCTGGCAATTCCCTCCGTCCTCCCCCCACCGCAGAGGACATCATCAGGTTCGTCACAATAGTGCTCCAGAACGTCCATCCCTTTCAGCGTCCCCACACCCTCCACCAGATTTCCCTCGCTGCCCGTTCCGTGTTCCACCTCAACACCTACGCCACCTATTCCCACAACCAGGCCCATTTCACCTTCTCCCGTCTCGACACCCTCGTTTAAATTCCCATTATGGCACGACAGCACCGTATCCTGTTCAATAACATCCGCTCCCTTCCCACCAACAAGCACCTCCTTATGCATACCCTTACGACCCACCGTGTGGATGCCTTCCTTCTGAACGAAACCTTTCTTCAGCCCCACCACACCGTCCACACCTCGCCCTACCTCCTTCACCGGTCTGACAATCCACTCCAGATAGCGCGTGGCGGAGTTGCCATTGGCCACCACCGCCAGATCCCTGTCCGGCTCCAACCCCTCCTTCCTGACCCCACAGAACACTTGATCCTTAGTCTCTTCTTCCCCGGCCTTACCCTTACCTGTGCCACCATCTATGTCCGCCCCGCTGCACCTATTCCTTTCGACTTCCTTTCCTACATCGACCGTACCTTCTCCTCCTACGTGATCGCCGCCGACCTTAACATCCATAGTCGTTCTGCCGCCCAGTTACGGCGGTGGCATCGGTTCCTTGCCACCCTCCAAGGCGACGTCCTTCCAATTCCCCAACACACCCGCCCTGAATCCAATACCACTCCCGATGTCGTCCTAGCCTCCCCCACCCTGCTTGGCCGCATAGCGGTGGACGTCCTTGATCCCATTGGCAGTGACCATCTCCCTGTCCTCCTCACTGTATCAGACGGTCGTCGCCCCCGTCCCGACCCGCGCCATGACCCTCCCCCGAAATATGTCCATGACTACTCCCGTGCCAACTGGAATGCCTACCGGGACTCCCTTGCTCTCCAGGTCGATAGCCACCCCCTCACCTACCACCAACCTGATGACGTTACCCGTGCTGCCTCCTTTCTCCAGCAGACCTTGTCTGAGGCCGTGGAGGCCCACGTCCCTACCATTGCCATCCATCCGCACCGCCCCACCTTACCCCCACAGGCCGTCCTTCTCCTGCGTGAATCCCGCCGGCTCTACCGTGCCTTCCTTCACACACGTGACCAGGACACACTACGACGCCACCGGCAACTACAGCGACACATCAGGAACTTACTCACGGCAAAGAAACGCCGGGACTGGCGACAGACATGCACCCGTCTTAATGCCACCTTACCTATCAACTCGTCCAAGTACTGGTCAGCCTTCCGCCGCCTTACCGGATCTAAACCCTCTCCCTACTACCCTCTCCTTCATGATGACCACCCCTTCCCTGATGCCCTTAGTAAGGCCAACCATTTCGCCTCCTACCTCTCCGATATCCTTACCATCCCTGACGATCCCCAGTTCGATTATTCCCTCTTTCCTGATGTCCGTGATCGAACTGATACCTCTGTCCCCCCGCTTGCTCCTGGCTTCCAGTACTTGGACAACATCACACACACAGAACTAAATACCCCAATCACCACTCAAGATATCATTGCTACACTTCGCCCTAAACGCAACACTGCTCCCGGTCACGATCGTGTTACTTACCGTCACCTCCGTGAAGCTCCTGCCTCCTTCCTCTCCACATTGGCCAGGCTCTACAATGTGGTCCTGTCCACCGGCTACTACCCCGACCTGTGGAAAACCTCCCGGATCCTGATGTTCCTCAAGCCCGACAAACCGCCTTCCGCTGTCTCCTCCTACCGTCCCATCAGCCTTACCTCGGTCTTCAGCAAGGTCCTGGAATCCATTCTTACCCGCCGCCTACACAAGCACCTTCACCAACACCGCCTCCTCCCCCCTACCCAATGTGGCTTTCGGCCGTCCTTCTCAGCCGATGACCTCCTCCTTCACCTCACTCACCTCCTCTCCGAACAACTCAATTCCCGTCGTTCCGCCATCTTCCTTTCCCTCGACCTCGAACGCGCATATGACCGTGTGTGGCATTCCGGTCTCCTTTTCAAGCTCCAAACCTTTGCTCTTCCTCTCAACTATGTCCGTCTGGTCGCTTCCTTCCTTTCCCACCGTCCTTCCTATGTCACCATCCACAACACTGATTCCTACACCTTCTACCCCTCCGCCGGTGTGCCCCAAGGTTCCGTCCTTTCCCCTCTTCTCTACCTCCTTTACACGGCAGACATGCCTCCACCTGCACCTCCCCTACACCTTCTCCAGTACGCCGATGACACTGCCTTCCTTGCCCTCGCTCCCACCCTGCAACGCTCCCAGCACCTTCTCCAATCCTATCTTGACCGGTTCACCACTTGGTGTAACCAGTGGTTGCTCAAGGTCAATCCTTCCAAGACCCAGGCGATCATTGTAGGCAAAACCACTCGTTCCTTCCGTCTCCTTGATTTCTATCTTACTATTTATGGCCGTCCCATCACCCTCACACCTACTCTCAAGTACCTTGGTGTCACCCTCGACCGTCGCCTCTCCTGGAACCCACATCTCCGGACGATCCAAGCCAAGGCACGCTCCCGCCTCCGCCTCCTTAAGCTCCTTTCTGGCCGTACATGGGGTCTGGACCCTTCCACCATCCTCTACACCTACAAGTCCCTCATCCGTCCTATCCTTTGCTATGCTCATCCCGCCTGGATCTCTGCCCCTCCTACCTTCTACAAGTCCATTCAGATCCTAGAACGCCATGCGCTCCGCCTCGCCTATCGCATCCGTCTCCCTTCCCCCACGCGGATCCTCTATGACCTGATTCCCTTCCCGCACCTCCTCCTTTTCCTCGAACGGTTACGGATCCTCTACACCTCCCGCAAGCTTGATCCTCCACACCCTCTTGTCTCTCCCATCCTCTCCCACCCCAACCCGCTGCCGCGCCTGCATTCCTATATCCCACCTGCTCTCCATCTTTACACCCTCCACACCCTCTCCCTCGGTGGCTTCCGTCAACTCCCCCTCCCTGATGATGCCCTCCTCCCCTCCATCTACCCCTCCTACCAACTTTGAGCCTTACCTTCCCTCTCCTCTCCTTTTCCTGTGGGCACCCTCTCTCCCTTCTCTCCCTCCCTCCCCTCCCCTTTCTCCTTGGGCTTCCACTCCCCCTACCCTCCCCCTTCTCCTCCATCCCTCTCCTCCACTGGCATCTTCCCCTCCCCCTCTCTCTCCTCTTCCCCACACCTTTTCCCCTTGGCAGGCCACAACTCTGCTGTCTTCCATCAGTTACTTTCATCGTCCTACGCCGAAGACCATCGCATGTGTTTGTGCCTCGACTCTCCTGCAGTGTGTTTGTGTTTCGTCGTTTGTGCTCCGCTGGTTCACGTGTGGCCATCTGCCATCTGCGTTTGTGCACCGTGTTTCTCCGCTTTTATCCATTGTGCTACGCACGTGACCGACTCCGTTTTAACTCTGTTTTGTCTACTGTTTGTACCCCGCCGTCTTGATTGTTTTTATATCTCACTCATCTCTGTTCTGTGTATACTCTGAGGCCGAAGAGCGGCATACTTGGTCCGCTGCCGGCCTACCTGTTTGTTACAGGTATTAAAATCACAATAAAGGAAAAAAAAAAAAAAAAGCGTAAGCGTCGTGTTAAGTCGGGAAAGACGGCTGAATGGGTGAGTGCCAAGTTTGGGGAGCGTTTCGTAGTGTGCGCAGTGCAATGGAGACGCGGAAACTTGTTGTGGCCCAGTGTTTTGCAGTTGGACGACAACAGTGGTACACAGTAGTAAAGCGCGAGGCACTGAGTTAGCATGAACAATGGAGTGCACAATGGGGCTCGAGATGTGCTTGTTACCTCAGGTGCTGTGTGATTGTCAACAAGGAGTGAAAACGGAGCAATTTGTGACCGCCCTTTCAATTTAAGACGTTAAAAACAGACAGAATTTGCATTCGTAATACCAGAGCATCGGAAGTACTGGGAACTCTTGTGTATATGAACGTGTCCGCGCCATTGTACTCTGGTCCCTTCACCGCAACAAACCAACCAACCATCGTGTCCGTGAACATCAGAGTCGCAAAGAATGGAGAATAGCGCAGCTTAGTCGTGCATGGGAGCGTAGCTCAGGTGGTAGAGCGTTCGCGTTTCATGTGAGACGTCCCGGGTTCAAGCTCTGGTGCCTCCATGTTTTGTGGTCAGTGCATGGTAAGTGTTGGTCGCGGCGAACCTAAGGGCACGCAAGATGTTGCAAAGGCAGCGTCACAGACTGATATGACTGATATGACGTAAGGAGAGCAAGATGTATGTGTGGGGACCGGCTGTTATCGAGGTGTCGTCGGGTGCAGATCTGTCTTAGGTATCACGGCTTAACCTCATTGAAGTGTAGAGAGCGGACAACACGTTCGTTTTACTCAGAGCGGTGTCCGAACTCTATTTTCGTCGTTATGCGTGCCACTTTCATTGTGGCCAACTACGATTCGATACAAAATGCACGAAACCTGAAAGACACCCTCACTGATACATAGAGAGTAGTGTTTGTCTGCGGAATAATGGGAGTGCAAGGGGCTGTGGCATTGATATGGCTGTACGTAGCACCATTCTTCATGGGGGAAGCGTAGTTCAGATGGTAGAGAGCTCGCTTAGCATGCAAGAGGTACTGGGATCGATACCCAGCGCCTCCAGAAATTTTCACACACCTACATGCGCACCTCGGCATGCATGTGGAATAATTCACAGCCAGCAGATGTGTCTAGGCAGATACAAGCGAACGATTAGCATCCACAATTGGCAAGCGTGCTGTTATTCGTGCGCAGGAAGCACCCTCCTCCCACTCCTGCACTTAATGTAGAAAAAGTACAGGTGTTCCCATACGATTCTCAAGCCTTGGTAGGAAAAACCTGCCTTGCGCCGAGTTCACGTAAATCCTACTTCACATTCCCATTCTTACCGTGCGGTCGGCTGCTACTGGTGTTGCTAGTTGTGACTGCTGATAACAGGTGCCGTAGCTATCAACTCATGGAGTGAGTTGTATGTTTTGCGATAGTCTGTCTCTGACAAGCAAGCACAGGTGACATTGGTGCGAACACAGGAAGCTTGCAGCCCCTCGCTGCCTGCAGACACCGAGCAGCGACACTAGGTGTGCGGCCTAAGCCGTAGGCGAAATGTGCTCATTCGCTTTGGCGCGACGTCGAAGTATAAATAAGGCTGTCACTAGCGTGAGCGTCGTGTTAAGTCGGAAAAGTCGGCTGCATGGGTGAGTGCCAAGTTTGGGGAGCGTTTCGTAGTGTGGGCAGTGCAATGGAGACGCGGAAACTTGTTGTGGCCCTGTGTTTTGCAGTTGGACGACAAGAGTGGTACACAGTAGTAAAGCGCGAGGCACTGAATTAGCATGAACAATGGAGTGCACAATGGGGCTCGAGATGTGCTTGTTACCTCAGGTACTGTGTGATTGTCGACAAGGAGTGAAAACGGAGCAATTTGTTAGTGCCCATTCAATTTAAGACGTTAAAAACAGACGGAATTTGCATTCGTAATACCAGAGCATCGGAAGTACTTGGAACTCTTGTGTATATGAACGTGTCCGCGCCATTGTACTCTGGTCCCTTCACCGCTACAAACCAACCAACCATCGTGTCCGTGCACATCAGAGTCGCAAAGAATGGAGAATAGCGCAGCTTAGTCGTGCATGGGAGCGTAGCTCAGTTTGTAGAGCGTTCGCTTTTCATGTGAGAGGTCCCGGGTTCAAGCTGTGGCGCCTCCATGTTTTGTGGTCAGTGCATGGTAAGTGCTGGTCGCGGCGAACCTAAAGGCACGCAAGATGTTGCAAAGGCAGCGTCACAGACTGATATGACTGATATGACGTAAGGAGAGCAAGATGTATGTTTGGGGACCGGCTGTTATCGAGGTGTCGTCGGGTGCAGATCTGTCTTAGGTATCACGGATTAACCTCATTGAAGTGTAGAGAGCGGACAACACGTTCGTCTTACCCAGATCGGTGTCCGAACTCTGTTTTCGTCGTTATGAGTGGCACTTTCATTGTGGCCAACTACGATTCGATTCAAAATGCACGAAACCTGAAAGACACCCTCACTGATACATAGAGAGTAGTGTTTGTCTGCGGAATAATGGGAGTGCAAGGGGCTGTGGCGTTGATATGGCTGTATGTAGCACCATTCTTCATGGGGGAAGCGTAGTTCAGATGGTAGAGAACTCGCTTAGCATGCAAGAGGTACTGGGATCGATACCCAGCGCCTCCAGAAATTTTCACACACCTACATGCGCACCTCGGCATGCATGTGGAATAATTCACAGCCAGCAGATGTGTCTAGGCAGATATAAGCGAACGATTAGCATCGACAGTTGGCAAGCGTGCTTCTATTCGTGCGGAGGAAGCACCCTCGTCCCACTCCTGCACTTAATGTAGAAAGAGTACAGGTGTTCCCATACGATTCTCAAGCCTACGTCGGAAAGACCTGCCTTGCGCCGAGTTCACGTAAATCCCACTGCACATTCCCATTCTTAGCGTGCGGTCGGCTGCTACTGGTGTTGCTAGTTGTGACTGCTGATAACAGATGCCGTAGCAATCAACTCATGGAGTGAGTTGGATGTTTTGCGATAGTCTGTCTCTAACAAGCAAGCACAGGTGACATAGGTGCGAACACAGGAAGCTTGCAGCCCCTCGCTGCCTGCAGACACCGAGCAGCGACACTAGGTGGGGGGCCTAAGCCGTAGGCGAAATGTGCTCATTCGCTTTGGCGCGACGTCGAAGTATAAATGAGGCTGTCACTAGTGAGAGCGTCGTGTTAAGTCGGAAAGGTCGGCTGCATGGGTGAGTGCCAAGTTTGGGGAGGGTTTCGTAGTGTGCGCAGTGCAACGGAGACGCGGAAACTTGTTGTGGCCCAGTGTTTTGCAGTTGGACGACAAGAGTGGTACACAGTAGTAAAGCGCGAGGCACTGAGTTGGCATGAACAATGGAGTGCACAATGGGGCTCGAGATGTGCTTGTTACCTCAGGTGCAGTGTGATTGTCGACAATCAGTGAAAACGGAGCAATTTGTGACCGCCCTTTCAATTTAAGACATTAAAAACAGACGGAATTTTCATTCGTAATACCAGAGCAACGGAACTACTTGGAACTCCTGTGTATTGAACGTGTCCGCGCCATTGTACTCTGGTCCCTTCACCGCTACAAATCAACCAACCATCGTGTCCGTGCACATCAGAGTCGTAAAGAATGGAGAATAGCGCAGCTTAGTCGTGCATTGGAGCGTAGCTCAGTTGGTAGAGCGTTCGCTTTGCATGTTAGAGAGTCCCGGGTTCAAGCTCTGGCGCCTCCATGTTTTGTGGTCAGTGCATGGTAAGTGTTGGTCGCGGCGAACCTAAAGGTGGGGGGTAATGGACACAGGAATTGTGCCAAGATTGTTACAGTCACGAAGGGCCACAGACTAGGCAGTTTTTATCACAACAAACCCGACCGCATCTTGCTCATGGAGTCCACTTGTCCGAACTCGTCTTCGATGTGTTCCTCGAAGAATAGAGTTTTGGTGTTGGCGAAAGTATCGCTATCAGTCCTGGTGCAAACCAGATAGCGAGGGAAAGGTTTCGCCCCTAGCTAACGGGCCTGACCCTCTTCCCAGGTGGTATCCACAGAAGGGAAGGCCAAAGGACCAGGAGAAGCAGCACTAGAAGAATCAGTTCCACACAGAGAGACGTCCACAGAAGAACGGCCAGAGTACTGGACCCATATGCGTTCCATTTGCATAGCGTCCGCACGGCGGCCATTGCCGGGAGTTCCGGTGCTCCAGAATGACGAGCAACTACTCCGAGGGATACATGAAGTGGTCACATCTCAGGTATCAGAAGTGTGATTCCTTTGTGTTCAGGGGGTCAACCAAAAGGGTACATAGCGACCCCAGCACATGAGTTGGCTACCATGATGGCTATGCACCCTAGCATCAGACAATGATGTGAAAGAAATGGTAGAATGAAATAGGAGGATAAGTTCCTCTTCCCCAAATGGCTCACACTACGGAAGAGAAATTTAGTAATGGAGGTCAAACCTCGGAGGGGGACCAGGGAGTGCCAAAAGGAGAACGTGATTACGCAACAAAGCCAAATTGTAAAACCAACAGAACCAGGAGGATAGCAGGAGCCAACATAAGCAAGGACACCAAGAGAGGGAGAGGAGAGGGCGAGGGGGAAGGAGCAAGGAGGGGAAGGGGAAGGAAATGCAGCCCTGCAAAGAATGAAGGCTGCAATAGATCGGGGCCCTGTGCTCGCCATGCACGTATCCACAAAAGGGTTGTGGACCCCCTGGGGAGCCTCGAAGTAGTGAAGCAACTTCAATCACTTAATAGATGCAAGTCTTCTGGTCCAGACTGTATACCAATTAGCTTCCTTTTGGAGTATGCTGATGTATTAGTTCCATACTTAACAATCGTATACAACCGTTCACTCGATGAAAGATCCGTACCGGATGACTGGAAAGTTGCACAGGTCACACCAATATTCGGGAAAGGTATGTATGAGTATGTATAAGTAATTCACTAAATTACAGGTCCACATCGTTAACATCGATATGTAGCAGGATTTTAGAACATATATTGTGTTCTAACATTATGAATTACCTAGTAGGAACGATCTATTGACACACAGTGAACATGAGTTTAGAAAATACGGTTCCTGTGTAACAAAACTAGCTCTTTATTCGCATGAAGCGTTGGATGCTATTGACAAGGGATTTCAGATCGATTCCGTATTTCTGGACTTCCGGAAGGCTTTTGACACTTTACCACACAAGTGGCTCGTAGTGAAATTGCCTGCTTATGGAATATCGTCTCAGTTACGTGACTGGATTTGTGATTTCCTGTCAGAGGGGTCACGGTACATAGTAATTGACGGAAAGTCATCGAGTAAAACAGAAGTGGTTTCTGGAGTTCCCCTAGGTAGTGTTGTAGGCCCTCTGCTGTTCCTGACCTATATGAACGATTTGGGGGACAATCTGAGCAGTCGTCTTCGGCTGTTTGCAGATGGCGCTGTCATTTATCGACTACTAAAGTCATTAGAAGATCAAAACAAACTGAAAACAATTTAGAAAAAAATAATCAGAATGGTGCGAAAAGTGGCAGTTGACCCTGAATAACGGAAAGTGTGAGGTCATCCACATGAGTGCTAGAAGGAACTCAAACTTCGGTTACACGAAAATCAATCTAATCTAAAAGCCGTAAATTCAACGAAATACCTAGGTACTACAATTACGAACAACTGAAAGTGGAAGGAACACACAGAAAATGTTGTGGGGAAGGCAAACCAAAGACTGCGTTTTATTGGCAGGACACTTGGAAAATATAACAGACATACTAGTAAGACTGCTCGTCCGTCCTCTTTTAGAATACTGCTGCGCGGTGTGAGATCCTTACCTGGTAAGACTGACGAAGCACATCGAAAAAGTTCAAAGAAAGGCAGCATGTCGTGTATTATGGCGAAATATGGAAGATAGTGTTACAGAAATGAAACAGTATTTGGGCTGGACATCATTAAAAGAAAGGCGTTTTTCGTTGTGACCAAATCTTCTCACGGAATTCCAATCACCAACTTCCTCCTCCGAATGCGAAAATATTTTGTTGACACCGACCTACATAGGGAGGAACGATCAGCACGATAAAGTAGGGGAAGTCAGTGCTCGTACGGAAAAACATAGGTGTCAGTTCTTTCCGCGCGCTATACGAGATTGGAATAATAGAGAATTGTTAAGGTGGTTCAATGAACCCTCCGCCAGGCACTTAAATGTGACTCGCAGAGTATCCATGTAGGTGTAGATGTAGAATATTGCGTTTGTTAAGCTCGAACCATTCACTGTTGTTGACGGGCTACTTACTGGGCCATTTTAACACCAAATCCGTAGGGGGTGCAGTGGGGAGTCTCCCTTTTTAGAACAATAGCTGGGGGCAGGCGGCCTCGAGTGGGCCACGCGAACCTGTGGTGGGGATGGCGAGCGACTGCCGTCAGCTCCTGATTACATCGCGGATCGCTGAAGCGCGGATTTTAGCGGGGCCACGCCTATTTGCCTCTGATTCTGCAAACCCCGCAGGCCTGTGAGGGCTTGTTCCGCCGAATGTTACCAGCATTTCTCTCAACTGGCGATCCGGGCTTCTGTGGCGGAGCACATTCGGGGCAACAGCGTAAACTTAAAACCCAACATCTCGGTTGTGGGAACATTACATGCACAATAATGTAAGAAGTATGTAGGATGTACACGAAAACACTTTGAACATTTCCAGACAGTATTCCAACTGTGAACCAAAGTATAATAAAAATCTGCGCTACAGAACTTGAAATGATGTTACAAGAAAGGAATTCTTCATTGTGTGTGGTCATATTATCTACAGTTGTTTTGTTAATATTGAAGGTAATTAAAGTCGTTTTTGCGCTACAAGAAAATGCGTATTTCTGTCGTCAAAACGCTTTTCTTTTTAATGAAGGTTGGTCGGTCGATTTGTGGGAGGGAACCATACAGCGAGGTCATCGGTCGCATCGGATTAGGGAAAGACAGCGAAGGAAATGGGCAGAGCACTTCTAAAGGGACCATCCTGGCATTTGCCTGAAACAATTTAGGAAAATCGCGGAAAACCTAAATCAGGGTGGCCGGACGCGGCTTTGAACCATTGTCCTCCAGAATACGACTCCAGCGCGCTAACCACTGCGGCACCTCGCTCGTTCTTTCATTGAAATGAAAGGTTATCAGTGGTCTAAAATGACGCGTTTACTATCTGGCTCGCTTTCGGTGTCTGAAAGAGAGCTCTTTAAGAAACGTGTTTATTTTATTTACGGTATTTCGTGTCCCATTTTCGCTCGTATCACGAAACAGCGTCTGCCAGCACGTTTCTGTAGTACTGCTTCGTTTGATTTTGTCCTGCTCATACGGCACTGCTTCGCAGAATTGTTCATTTTTCATGTGAAATTCATCTTGTTCCCCTGTGTGAGCGGAAACAGGACAAAGTAACAAAAGTCCCAACTTTTTAGACGAGCAAAATTCTAAATCTGTTTCGTTACGGATCAGTGATGGAGTTTTGTTTCAATAAAACGAAACGCATTTGATGACAAAAATGTACATTTCCTGGTAAGTGTAAAGGCGAAATTACAAGGCCTTCAATAATTTCAGGAATGAGCTAAGAAAGCAGCGGGCATCTTTAAAGAAACGGGAACGAGGGGGAAAATTTGCATAAACAACCGTTACGTCCATTACTTTAGAAACTACTCCAGGTAACGAAGCATCAACGCAGCCCTCTTTCTACTATATAGAACCTTCACGATCCTCTGGGAAATGAGCACGATTGGAATGTTGTCATTTGGCAGTCCGTTTTCGACTCCTTTCGCACGACTTTTACTTCGGGAAATGTACGTCTACACCTACTTCAGCCGTCTGACGGTGTGTGGCAGATTTTACTTGTGGCACACTGACTGCCCCTACTGTGATCCACTCGCTAATGGCCTGTATATTAGCTCCAAGGTCTCGAATTACCTCGTCGAAGTCATCTCGCGACACGCATGTAGAAGCAAGTGATGTCCGACTATTCCTGGAAAGTACGCTCCCGAAATTTCAGTAGTAAACCTCTATGTGGTGCACAGCTCCTCTCTCGTGTCGTCTGCCAGCGCAGTTTGCTGTGCATCTCTGTAACGCTGTTGCACAGACCAAACGGTCCTCTGACGAGACGCGCTGCTCTTCGTCGAATCTTCTCTACCTCTTCCACCAGTCCTACCCGGTAAGGGTTCCGGATTGATCAAGAATCACATTTTATCTTTGACGAAACAAGACACGCAAGTGGTGAAATTTTTCTAAATTAACAAGACAAACTGACTGGCTACAACATTATTATCCTACGTAGCAGCCTAATTTCCGCATTCTGTTGTCCTCTTTCCATTACTGATAGACGTTCGCATCCACAGTCATTCGCTGGTGTCGAAACCTCCGAAAAGCTAATGGCCATGGATTAGAAATAAATCTATTCAATTCAATAAAAATGATAGAAATTACTTCGACAAAGATTGAGAAATAAAAATATCAAACCATCTGAGTAGCCACAACCTTCAGCACCTCAGGACTATCTTAATTCTGGATGTTTTTAGTTTAATGTCTCTTAATTTTCAATGCACTTTCAGTGCTACGACTCTTATTTTAAGTTCCGTATGCACGCACTGTACTTGAATTTTATATTCCTGCTTTAATCCCTCAACTCTTTCATAAAATTGCTATTTCACATCGAGAAGTTTTTTTTACACAGTTCAGATTCTGTAGCTTCTACACAAACCTGCCTATGGTTGGAGGTTTCTTATTCAGAATATGCTATGCTGTCTATGTGGAGAACGATAGTCATTTCAAAGTTGCTGAGCATCATCTGAAATTCCTTTTCGTGAGCCACTCTGAAAGTCTTTACCTACTACGTTCTCCGCCATTTGGAGTATTTCTCGTTATTGTAAGTGTCCAAATGTTCGCCTGCAATGATGTTGAATCAGTGATCACTTCGAAATTTTTCCGTAATTCGCTTGATCTACCTGGAGTAAAAAAGTCTCTCATGGACAAGATCCCATTCAAAAACCTACCCAGGCTGTACCGGAACGGCGATTGCATAATCCATTAGTGTCAGACAAGTGACACTAGATCCGATGGATTCAGACTGTCTCCGTATGGACTACAATTCCTCAGGATATTTCCCATCTATCACTGTCTACCGTCTGCGATTAGTTGTGTGTGGTCGTTCCAATACGTAATACGTTACATACATAATCGATCTTACTACCAGTTACTGTACTGCTTTAGGGTAATCATACATCAATGTGTCTTTCTTACTATCTATAAGCATAGCATTAAATTACATTTGTTTATTTTTAGGGTCAGCAGCCAATCGCAATACCGGGCGATGAAGGTCTTCCTGCATTCTGCTAAAATTTTCGAAGCGTACAAATGTAACTTTATCAGTAGAACACTATTATTAATATTAGTATTAGATTTATTACTATTATTAATTGTCTCTTAGGAGGGTGCTAAAACAAATTTCATCGAATTTCTTGTCGTTTACTTTCTCTGTGTTCGTTGTTTCCACTTCCGGTGTCCTGTTTTTCCCCCCCCCCTTTTTGGTGTGAACTGAAATTCGTTTTCTCATCTTTCCACTGTAGTTTTTCCTGTCTTATTTTTCCCAAGAATGAGCATATCTCTCTCTCTCTCTCTCTCTCTCTCTCTCTCTCTCTCTCTCTCTCTCTCTCTCTCTCTCGTCATTTGCTCCGACAACAGGCTAATACACATTTATTTAAATGGAGACTGTATTTTCCAGAAAACATTCACTGAAGACACATTTTACATTGATGACGTAACAACTGTGGAACAGGTATCACACTTAAGGAATAGAAAGGCAGTTTCAAGTTTAGACGCTTTTGAGTATGTCGTAAGAGCAACTGGCGACCCCAGTGCTGAGGCACGTGACTGTGTACCGGTCTGCAAGCGGGCTGCTGGTTACCCATCGGCACTTGGCTGCAGGCGGTCCACACAGGACTCCGACGCAGCGCTGGCCAGCGGTACGTACGGAACTTTTGCAACGCTCGTGCAAGGGCTCGTGCAATTCATTAGTTTGAAATGTCAATCAAATCTCTATGTAGTTATTTTTTTGCAGTTCAAACGTACAATGAGAGAACTACGACTTCATATATGCGATTCATTTAAAAGATTACTGGGACACGAAAAGCAATGCACAGAAAGGCCGGAATAAAAGAACACTTTAACAAGCTGGTGCATATAAAAGAGGAAACATGTGAAGACGCTTGAGGAAAGTTCAGAAATCTAAAGAACCTGCGCTAAATACATTTACGGTTCACTGCTGCAGGTAAGCAGAAAACTGTAGCACCACGACTGTCCGTTCTCAGCTCGAAGGCTTCAGGTATAATACAACCTGCGTACCTGGCCGGAGATGCACCCACCGCATTTATGCAATTTGTGCATCTCTCTCTCTCGTGCGCCCCCTTCTACGTTACCGTACGCCAACAAATCACGCCTGTCTCGAACACGCGCCATTTTTTCTGCCTAACACGAAACAGTATCCGTGTCATCGCTCCGGTTACTTGGCTCGGCAGGGCGGCGCTGGCTGCGTCTGCGCGTGCTTTGTCACTTTTCAAACAAAGCGCGTAAGACGGCGCCTACTCGTCATCACCAATTTCGTCTAAATTTATGGTGTATGCAGGGCTTGGCCTGAAAGGAAAAGCACAGAAGTGCGAGCTCGAGATGGCCAAGCGTTAAAGAAACAGGATGCACTCTGCTACTGCAACTCTTATTGCAAGGTAAAGAATTTGATCAAAAAGCTACAAAACTGCTCTTCTCACCGAGTGATAAAAGTACATCACATTCCGAGAATACTGCATCTTTGCGCATTACCAGCTATACTCGCCAATATTTGGCGAAATGATATGTTACGCGCCAAACTGTGCGGTGGGAGAACTTTTCACGAACGTAAACCGTGTCTGCTTCGCTGCAGAAACTTTAAATTAACTGTGTGGCGTTAAAATGAGGCGTTCATAACGTGTGCAAGATTCTGAGAAAATTAGTGCTACCTCGTTTTTACGGCGAGTATCACCTCAGCAAGTGTGAATCGGTAACTGTACAGTAATAAAGTATTCAGTTTTTTATACCGAGTTCTCGTGTACGCCTTACAATCCTTTTCTGGAAGCGTGCTTGCAATGCCACATTGTACACTGCTTTCCCTTGTCATTCCTTTTATGAAAATAGTAACAAATATATTGCTCTATACTTCGGTTTATTTGCAGTGCAAGTAATGTAAAATACAAAGGAAAAATATTGTTTCATATACGAACCCTACGATTACCGTTCTGTACTACATACATCGTCCGACCCGCACAAAAAATACGGTTTTTTCTGAACGATTGGTCATCTGGACCTCCCACTTCCGTCACTTTAATTTCTGGCCACGTTCTGCATACGTCACGTATCTGAACGAAATCGGTGATGTCTCTGTCGGTCCATTACGGCCGGGAGACAGTTCAATAAACTTTACATACAGCCGTATACTTTAGGTTATTATATTTACTTTCAAACGCAACCAGTTTTGGCAATTCATTTTGCCATCTTCAGGCCCTATACGCATTTTTCGAATGAACGAGCTTATCGTATAGCGCTATAAAACTGGTGACCGTGAATACCAATCGTTGTGCAACAGGTTCAACGAAAGCGTGTCACCGACAACTGAAGTATACGGCTGACAGTAAAGTTTATCGAATTGGAAAGTCGGTGAGCAGCCGGCGCGGTGCCCTTGTCATTGCGGCGGCAGATTGCGAGAGAAGCTAGAATTTCCCCCTCCGTCTCGGCAAGCTGCGCGGAAAAGCACGATGAGGTAACAAGCTCGATAAACAGTGCGAGCCTTTTTATAAATGTAAACGGTGGCCTAGAACTGTTCTTTTCGAAACGGCACATTCAAACTACGAATATATTTGCGATGACTTTGGTTGCAATGGGTGACAATCTGGCAGAGGAGTCTTTCCTAACAGTGCTTTGTTTAAGGAGCTGCAACAATGAACTATTCTCCTGCCAAACGGTTCAGGAGTATTCCAGTTCCATGAATTATAGTCAGGGATGATACTTTCACAGTTATATGTTTCTTGCTAAAGCCAGACCCTTTTATACGTCAACCAGTACCAGAGCGCGTTTTTAACTGCCGGCTCTAGTGAAAACAGCTTTGGCATCTTATTTATCAGGTTTACGGTATTCATAAAGCCATTGCACTTTGATACTGTGTCTGGGTTAAACACTCCTGACTACATGCTCAGTTCATAACTTCTTACTGGTTCGAAACGAGTCCTCTTGTATGGCTAAGGAGGTGCATGACTGACGATTAGATAAACAGAGATCTCGTGCCAAATCCCCATGGTTCAAATGGCTTTGAGCACCATGGGACTTCTCATCTGAGGTCATCAGTCCCCTAGAACTTAGTACTTCTTAAACCTAACTAACCTAAGGACATCACACACATCCATGCCCGAGGCAGGATTCGAACCTGCGACAGTAGCAGTCGCGCGGTTCCGGACTGAAGCTTCTAGAACCGCTCGGCCACAACGGCCGGCAGTCCCCAGCGTGATTAAGGTAATACTGAAAATTTAGTTTTTCCTCTGCAACGAGAGAAACTAAATAACGCGGCAGCATCCCGAAAATACGGGAGGGGGTGCTTTTAGGAACTGCTTTATTGCTATTAAAAGTGAACCGCATTGTCAGCCAGCCAAGAGCTGCAAGCTTTCTGGCAATAATGGCTTTGGGGAGACAAAGAAGACCAAATCCTCCTGTGATTTTCGTCTTGTGTTTATCTACTTTCTCGGTTTCTCATATTATTCAGTTCATCATCCGTCTCACAATGAGAGCAAAATGAAGGTTAGGGTGTTTACTGCCAATCCCGTGCCTGCTTTCAGTGTAGTTGAAATAAAATGAAATGGGATAATTCGCTAACTGTGCAGCTGTCTCAAATGCCCTGTAGAAAACAAAAGTTCGTCTCCAACTACCTCCTGAGCTTAACTTACTTCCTTCTGCAGAGTCAAAAACAGAACCGCAAACTAACGCAAGACAATCATGGACTTATCCGCGTACCATATAGAGCAATACAAATTTTTACGCCATTGTTATGCTATATGCTGAATGTTTAAGCTGTCCTCTGATTTATTTCCAAACATGTTGTAGTTTCTTAAGTCGTTGTCCTGCGTAGGCTATTTTTAGTTTTAAAACGAGCACGATATTTCGCTATTAGCTAATTTTGCCACATTCGTCATTTTCTAGCTACCTGGTTGTCACATGAGAGATGTTATTGCAGCTTCAAGAAGAGAAATGAGCTAGGAATCTATGTAAAACCTTCTACAAACCGCCATGACGGCGAGAAACTGTGGTCACATATCTTCGACACATTTTTGTGAAGGAAGTTGGGTCTAATCGCAACTGTAAGTCACTTAAAGCGGCGGTAACTGGCACAACCTGCAGATAAATCACTATAGCACACTCAACATAAAAATGTAAAAATACTAATTAAACTTGTTATCACCGTCAACTGAAGTTGCAACTTTCACAGGTGTGAATTCCTTGTTTGAAGTGATGAATTGGAACTCTTATATGGGCCTTTGTTGTTGTTGTTGTTGTTGTTGTTCCACCATACACAGCATTAAAATCCGTTGGCTCTTATTTCAAATAGATCGCTCTAGCAACAAGACACAACTTTGAGTCTTCCTGCCACATGCATTATATGATTCCCAGACGCGTGACAATTTCTCTCTTTATCATGTGTCCGTACCTCCATCTGTAGTTTACTACAGTATTTTGTCTTCATGTTTCCCATATCTCTTATAAACATTTTAATTACGAGATTTCCTGCGTAACTAAGTTCAGGCATACGCACTATTAAGCCTTTGACCAGGTGTTTATTTCTTTTGTTTAAGCTTTTTTAAATCTCTGATGAAACACTTGTGCAGTTAAATTCGCTGGAATGGTCATTTAATTTTCAGACGTTGACAGTGTCATGTGTGATTTTATTTGAAATGCGAGCTAAAGGATTTTATCGTGCGTCTGGCTGGCACAGCGCCAAAGACCAGCGTTTTACTAATTTTTTGGAATACCAGTGCCTTTGGCATGAAACCACCGATGCTGTGGCAAGACTGACCTTGTGCAGATGCAATCCATTTTATCTACAGCCTCAATGACGTAATTTAACAGACTGGTTCCAATGACCATGTACTTTGAGACTAACATTGATGTCAGCTTCAGCAAATTAGCTATCACGAAACTCAGCATTATTAACTTGATACAATCGTTACAATATGCCTTCCTTGAACACAAGGGCCTCAGCTTCTATATCTACCTGGACACATTACGCAATAATTGTCAGGACTGCTGGTGACACTTGTTAAATAATGTGCACTTCCCATCACTCAAAACCACCTTCCGTAACAGATAGAACACAGAACAGCTCCTACAAAATAACTTTTGAAAAGAAACGAGCTTTGAATAACAGTAAGATCAACTCTCTCTAAAATTAAGCTAACTAAGGAGGGATTGGATACACTCTCCCATGCGGACGAGTCAGACACACGCCGCCGCGCGGAGTGGCCGCGCGGTTTAAGGCGTCACGTGACTGATTGCGCGGCCCTCCCGCTGGAGGTTCGAGTCCTCCCTCGGGCATGGGTGGGTCTGTGGTTCTTACCATCAGTTACTTTAAGAAGTGCGTAAGTCTAGGGATCGATGGGGTCTATGACCTCAGCAATTTGGTGCCTTACGAATTCACACATTTGAACATTTTCTGAACTTTACGCCATTGCACTGACATGCTGATTCCTGATACCCCATTAAATAAGTGCTAACAGAGAATTTAACACTAAGAGAAAGCTTTTCACGATGGTGACTGGAATACTCTCTTCAAATTCTAAAGGTGGCAGGGGTAAAATACAGGGAGCGAAAGTCTATTTACAATTTGTACAGAAACCAGATGGCACTTACAAGAGCCGAGGGGCATGAAAGGGAATCAGTGGTTGTGAAGGGAGTGAGACAGGGTAGTAGCCTCACCCCGATGTTATTCAATCATTATATTGAGCAAGCAGTAAAGGAAACAAAAGAAAAATTCTGAGTAGGTATTAAAATCCATGGAGAAGAAATAAAAACTTTGTGGTTCCCGATGACATTGCAATTCTGTCAGAGACAGCAAACGACTTGGAAGAGCAGTTGAACGGAATGGACAGTGTCTTGAAAGGAGGGTATAAGATGAACATCAACAAAAGCAAAACGAGGATAATGGAATGTAGTCGAATAAAATCGGGTGATGCTAAAGGAATTAGATTGGGAAATGACACACTTAATGTAGTGAAGTAATTTTGCTATTTGGGGAGCAAAATAACTGATGATGGTTGAAGTAGAGAAGATATAAAATGTAGACTGGCAATGGGAAGGAAAGCGTTTCTGAAGAAAGAGAAATTTGTTAACATCGAGTATAGATTTAAGTGTAGCCATGTATGGAAGTGAAATATGGACGATAAATAAATTGGACCAGAAGAAATAGAAGATTTCGAAATGTGGTGCTACAGAAGAATGCTGAAGATTAGTTACGTGGTGTATCCTTCTAATGAGGAGGTATTGAATAGAATTGGGGAGAAGAAGAGTTCGTGGCACAACTTGACTAGAAGTAGTGACCGGTTGGTAGAACATGTTCTGAGGCATCAAGGGATCACAAATTTAGCATTGGACGGCAGTGTGGAGGGTAAAAATCGTAGAGGGAGACCAAGAGATGAATACACTAAGCAGATTCAGAAGGCATCAAACCAGTCTCAGGACTGAAGACCACAACGACGACAACAACAACAACAACAGAGCCAACACAGAGTAGAAGGAATGACAAATTCAGACTTCCAGCCAACCTTCTTAAATAAGACTTAAATGTCCTGTACAGGTTCGAATCCTGCATCGGGCATGGATGTGTGTGATGTGCTTAGGCTAGTGAAAGCAGGGTGCTGGGAAAGTTAAAAGTCTGCCGCAGTGCGGCTAAAAGTGGGCAGTCCAGATAGAGGTGAACGACATTTGGGAGCCACAGCGACACTTAGGTGGGTCCTCGCGACGGAGGTAACCATGCGTTAGCCACATATGGCCAATGCAAAGCCGGCAGGAGACAACTGACTCCCTGCGAGAGGCCTGCATGGAAGAATTCCACACATTCATAGTCTCCTTAATGAAACGCAGTTCGAAGTGAGTGCTGTTATGCCATTCCGTCTCCAAAGCTGGAAAACTCTGCAGTGTAATACAGAATGCAATTCAGCTTCAGAGATGCCTGTATCTAGAAGCGGTTTCCACTTCGCCTGTTTGGCCAGCCTGTCGGCAAGTTCTTTGCCGGGGATTCTGACGTGTCCTGGGGTCCACAGAAACACCACGGGGTGGCAGGTCTGTTCCAGGACATAGATGGACTCCTGAAAGGACGCTACCAGAGGGTGGCGAATGTAGCACTGGTCGGTACCCTGTAGGACGCTCAGTGAGTCAGTATATAGGAGAAATGACTCGCCAGGATAGGAGTGGATGTACTCAAGAGCACGAGATATGGCCGCCAGATTTGGATTGAAAACATTGCAGCCAACTGGCAAGGAGTGCTGCTCAACATGTCCTCCATGAACATATGCGAAACCTACGTGACCACCAGCCATTGAGCCGTTGGTGTAAACCACTTCAAGCCCCAGAACACGTCAAGAATCGAGAGGAAATAACAGTGGAGAGCGGACGGTTTTTTTTATTAGGATTTTAGGGCGCAAAACTACTACGGTCATTAGCGCCCAGTCTGTGACTTAGGAAACCACCAGCCATGAGAGCGAAACTCAAAAAATTGGAGAAACTAAAAATTGAAGCAAAGCTTAAAAAACCACTATAGAAGGGGGTTGGTTGTCCCCCAGAAGAGCTTCAAATGACTGACGTCATCTCACTGACACTAATAAACTCGAGAACGCGATCGGCTGAGCGGATGTCATCTGCTAAAATGGAAGATGTATCAGACGACAGCTGTAGACCGGCGCGTAACTGAGTAAAATAGGGGCACTAAAGTAAAAGGTGTCTCACTGTCCACAGTTGAGAGCAGTGGGGACAAAGCGGGGGAGGATCGCCGCTTAAAAGATGTCGATGGCTAAAAAAACAGCGCCCTGTCCAGAGTCTAGTTAAAATTACCTCATTCCGACGACGAGTTCGGGAGGAAGAGGTCCAAGCACTGGGAAGAGCTTTCACGTCCCGCAATTTATTATTGGGAAGTGTCGACCAATGTGCGTGCCATAAAATAACACGACTACATAAAACACTCCGTAGACCCTCGAAGAGAACCATGCGAACAGCAGGCTGAAGAAGAGAGACTGCAGCCTTGCCCGCTATGTCGGCCGCCTCGTTTCCACAGACACCAACATACCCTGGGATCCAGAGGAACGAAGTTTTCAAGGAAGTATTAGGAAAGAGAACGTAGCAGTTGACGGAAGCGGTCTCCCGGTGGTAGTAGGGAGGAAGGACGACCTGCATACCCTAAGCCCAAGGAGGCGTCGAAAAAAAAATGTTATGGGCCGGATTACCCAGCATAGAAGACATATCTAGCTGGAGCGTAATCCTCGGTGGACACAGCCGAGACGCCGAAGAATAGACGGCCGAGCACAGGATTAAACTGTGCTTCCATAGTCCAATTTCGAATGCACTAAAGTGCGATTAGGGGGTTGAAGGACCACTCGGTCCGCTCTCCAGGAGGTGCCATTCAGGGCACGGAGGGTGTTGAGGGATCGCAGACAGCGAGCTGAAAGATAGAAAACGTGGGAGGACCAGCACAGCTTTCTGTCAAACATAAGACCTAAGAATTTAGAGACGTCCGTGAACGGAAGGTTGACAGGGCCTAGTTGTAAAGAATGCGGAAGAAACTCCGTACTACGCAAAAAATGAATACAAACGGTCTTACTGGGAAAAAAGCGGAAACCGATTTCGATGCTCCAAGAGTGGAGGCGATCGGGACATCCTTGAAGACGTCGTTCAAGAAGGCTGGTCCGTTGAGAGCTGTAGTAGATCGCAAAATCGTCCACAAAGAGAGAGTCCGAGACATCGGGAAGTAGACAGTCCATAATTGGAATTATGGCAATTGCAAACAGTAAAACTGTTAGCACGGAGCCCTGGGTACCCCGTTTTCTTGGGAGAAAGTACAGGAGAGAGTGGTGTTCACCCGCACTACAAATGTGCGCTCTGCCATAAATTCACGAAAAAAAATGGGGCAGCCGACCTCGAAAGCCCCAAGAGAACAGTGTGCGGAGGATGCCTGTTCTCCAACAGGTATCGTATGCTCTCTCCAGATCGAAAAACATTGCTACTCTTCGGCGTTTACTGGGAAAAATGTTCATGATGTACGAGGAGAGAGCAACAAGATGGTAAAAGGCAGAACGATGCTTTCGGAAACCGCAATGGGCAGACGTTAAAGGACTTTGGGACTCCAGCCACCAGGATAAACGGCAATTCACCATACGCTCCAAAACCTTACATACACTACTCGTGAGAGAATAGTGGCGATAGCTAGAGGGGAGATGTTTGTCCTTTACAGGTTTCGGTACAGGAACGACGATAGCTTCCAGACATCATCTGGGAAAAGTACTGTCTGTCCAAATTCGTTCATAAAGGCGAAGGAGGTAGCGCAGACTATGGTATGATAAATGCAACAACATTTGGATATGGATTCCATCCGGTCCTGGGCCGGCAGGGGGAGAAGAAGAGAGCGTGTTGGAGTTTCCGCATGGGGAAAACAGTATTATAGCTTTCGCGATTTTGAGAGGAGAAAGCAAAAGGTCGCGCTTCCGCTGCACGTTTCTTCAGGAGAAAAGCTGGCGGGTAATTTGAAGAGCTCGAAATCTCATCAAAGTTTTGACCCAATGAGTTAGAAATTGCGACGGGGTCCACTAAGATACTGAGCCCAGAGACCGGGCACAGAATCTAGGCGCCCCAGATAACCGTCGAATCAGACTACAAACTTCCGAGGAAGGAGTGAAGGTGTTAAATGAGCTAGTAAAGAAGTCCCAGCTTGCCTTCTTGCTATCGCCGATGACGCGACGGCATCGCGCACGGAACTGCTTATGGCGGATACAGTTGGCCACAGTAGGATGGTGGCGGAAAACGCAAAGAGCACGTCGCCACTCACGTATTGCGTCACGTCACCCCTCGTTCCACCAAGGAACTGGGGGGCTTTGGGAAATTGGAGTTACGAGGTACTGAACGTTCCACAGCTGTAAGAATAACTTCTGAAATATGAGTGACCTCATCGTCGACGCTAGGAAAGTGACGGTCGCTGAATGTCGCTAGAGATGAGAGAAGTGTCCAATCAGCTTGGGCAAACTTCCAGCGGCTCGGGCACATAGATGGCAGTTGAGGCTGCAATCTCAGGACACATGGAAAGTGGCCACTCGAGCGCTAGCGGAACAGTACCGACCGAAAGGTCCAAATGAGAGAAATTTGTCGTGGACGCAGACAAAAATTTAGGGTCCCAAGTGTTGAGGCAAACAAGATCCGCTCGGTGGACGATGTCTTAATAATGAGCCGCACGGACAAGGACGCAAAGATCCCCAAAATGGGTGGTGGGCATTGAAGTCGCCAACCAGCAAATAGGGGAGTGGAAGATGACCAAGATGATGGAGATTAGGTCTTGCCATTGGTGTGGATGATGGAATGTATACAGTACAAAGAGAGAATGTGTATCCACAAAGGGAAAGACAGACAGCAACAGCAAGGAAGGCATTGTTTAAGGGAATTGGGTGATAATGGACAGTATCATGGGGAAGAGTCACGGGTCCTCCATGTGCTTGAGTGCCATCAACAGAGGGGAGATCAAATCGGACTCACTGAAATTGGGGGGAACAAAGCGGTCGTGGGGACGCAGCATTGTTTCCTGAAGACAAATGACGACCGGCGAGTAGGATCGTAAGAGGATCGACAATTCATCCAGATTGGCTCGAATGCCGCAGATATTCCAATGGATAATGGACATAGGGCGGACAGAAAATGGAGGAATATGGCCAAGGTTGCCCTCAACTCAACGACTGCTCAGAGCCGGCGGCCGAGAGTGTGGAACAGCATCCTGCCGAAAGCAGAAGATCCTGATCCATAGGTTGTTCGGGCTCCTGCCACCAGCAATCGGCCGATTGATCGGCCACCAACAGTTTGCCTTGGCGACACAGAAGATGGCCACGAGTGATAACCGCCAGGTGGTGCAGTAAGTGAAACATGCCGTGGCGGAGAAGGAGAGGAACTGGGTTTCTTATTAGCCTTCTTGGATACAGGATGTTGAGGTGAGTGAGGAGTCGATAGTTGTGGAGTCGGGGTACATAAAAAATCTTCACAAGTAGCCTCTTTTTCTAAGTCCTGGTGTCTGATTTTGGGGCTCGTATTTTAGCTGAACCCAATGAAGGGTGACACATAGGGTGAGCAGGTGGCAGTGGGGAGGTTGAATGGGCGACTGTTGCACTAAAGGTGAGATCACAAGTGTGTGGCTGCCTCCTTTGTAGGTCAAGGAGCGGCAAATACAGCGCTGTATTTACTGTGTGAGGCACAGTTGGCTTACGACTGGCGAATAACTTTCGAGTAGCAAAGATCGACACCTTTTCCTTCACTCTGATTTCTTGAGTGATCCGTTCGTCTTTGAAAATAGGGCAATCTCTAGAGGAAGCAGCATGGTCACCCATACAGTTGATGCAACGAGGGGATGGAGGTGGACAAACACCCTCATGGGTGCCACAAAACGCATTTGGCCGGATTGGAACATAACTGGCTGGCATGATTGAACCACTGACACCGATAGCAACGCGTGTGGTTTGGGATGTAAGGGCGAACGGAAATTATCTCATAGCCCGTTTTTATGATCGATTGAAGTTGAACTCGGTTCCAACCCGTACTTCCTTGTCAACCCTTTTCATGAGTCGATGAAGAGCCGCTATGCGGTGGTCGGACAGGTGGTTTTGAATTTCCTAGTCAGACAATCCGTAGAGGGAGTGTGTATAAACCACCTGGACATGGAATGTTTGTAGCAGTGAAGTATGTAGCAATATTTGTGCCTGGAGGGCACTGACTGTTTCTAACAACAAGGTGCCATTTCATAATCTGGAACAAGACTTTATAGGACCTGCAATTGCGTCGACACCTTTCTGAATAATGAAAGGGTTGACTGTGGGCAAGTCTTGACCTTCGTCCGACCGAGATACGACAAGGAACTGTGGCACTGATGGAAGAATTGTTCGTGGCTGAGTGTCATTTAACTTTCGCTTGTGAGCAGACATAGTAGATGATGCGGGAACCATTGCGGATATATCCCCCATGATTACCGGCGTCTCCGATGGCGCGCTCATTCCTTGTGGGGGCCCTCTCTGAGTGAACTCCCACCTTAGGTGATTGTTCACATCTCAGGTCACACCTGCCAAGAAATGGACAGAGGAACCAATCGGCACTTTCGGAAGGTACCAGCTCGGGTAATCATCCCTCTCTGGGCCAGGCCGTTACCAGATGGTACGTGCGTGTCTTACCTGTCTACCCAAGGCGGGTAATAACGTGTTATCCCGTCACCGGCTGTGTGTGGGAATGGTTGGGTCGGCCTTCAGCCAAGCACAGAGAGGAAAAAAGAGAAAGGGATGGACAAAGAAAATAAAATAAAAGAAGAGATATCTGAAACGCTGCAGCAGGGAAGAGGGAAAGAGAAGATGTAAGGAAAAGAGAACGACAAAGGAAGGACAGAGACAATATATTAGAACAAATAAGCACTCGGTCACAAATATTAATAAAATGAAAGTTTGTACTGATTGGAAAGAAATACAGTACTTACAAGTTACAATTTTAAAAAATCGAAACCGAAAAGGCGACGTCATAAATAGTTTTAAATAAGATGGCGAGTCGCTAAGGGCTGCTCGTACATGAATGAACAAGGGTTGCAACAAGGACAGACTTGCCTGCACAGAAAGCGAAGAAGGGAGACTGTTTTACAGTTTCAAACATCTGTCTCTAGACCTAGGCACTAAACATACTTCCGTGGGGGGAGAAAGTGAAGGGAAGAGGTGGAGGTGAGGAGGTGGAGGTGAGGAGGGGGGAATATGGGGGATGGGGAAGGATATGGAAAAGGAAAGGAAAGGGGAGGGAGCCACACTAGCTTGGGGTCTCATGCTCGCTATGCACGTATCCATCCTTTGGGTGGGGGGTTAACGTCCTTAGGGCCGTGCAAAATGTCCAGACGGAGTTTCGACCGCAGCATACAAAAACTGATGGCAAGTAGAGGTGGTAAAGGAAAGGACTTCAGTTCAGTGAGAAGGGACCACATGTGAACCGCAATCGTTATCTCTGACCTGGCCCGCCCATGCGGGAAATGGACTACCGCGGGCGGAAAAAGGAGACAGTAATTTGGATGCTCAGGGGAACTATAAATGTGTGCTGCGTATCTGACGAGCAGTTGCGCACGTCTGACCTGGAGTGGAGGGACACCAGCCTCCGCTATAATGCTTGTCACCGGACTCGCCCTAAAAGCTGCTGTCGCTAATCTAATCCCACAGTCGTGCACAGGGTCGAGGAAATGTAATTCAGGTGGCGCTGCTGAACCATAAACCACACTACCATAGTCAATTCGGGATTAGACAAGGGCTCTGTAGTGCTGCAGCAGCGCAGAGTGATGTGCACCTCAATTGGTGTTGCTCAGGCAACGAAGGGCGTTGAGGTGCTGCCAGCACTTCTGCTTAAGCTGAAGAAGATTAGGGAACCAAGTCAATCGAGGGTCAAAAACCAGTCTTAATAATTGATGTCTCCGCTACAGTGAGTGGATTGTCATTAACGTAAAGTGCGGGTTCTGGATGAACTGTACAAGTGCGTGTGCCACGACTTTGCAGCTGAAAACTGGAAAAGGCGGGCTAGAGCCCATGAGTGGGCCTTGTGAATAGCTTCCTGGAGGCGCCGCTCAGCAACAACAGTGCTAGAGCAGCAGTACGAAATGCAGAAGTCGTCTGGATACACTCAATACAGAGCCCTGCGGGACCCCATCTCCTATATGGGGGGGGGGGGGGGGGGGGGTGACTATGGGAGGCACTGACATGGACATGGAAAGTACTGAGCGACAGGAAGTTTCTGATAAAAATCGTTAGTGGTCTCTGGAGACCCCACTCATACAATGTGGCAAGGATATGATGTCGCCAAGTCGTGTCGTATGCTTTACGTAAGTCAAAAAGACAGTAATCAGGTGCTGCTGTCTGGAAAGGCTGTTTAGATAACAGACACTATGGACAAAAGATTGTCAGTGGTAGAACCACCCTTGGGGAAGCCACCCTAACATGGAGCCAGCAAGCCACATGGCTCAAAGACCCAACCCAACTGTGGAAATACCATATATTCCAGCAGCTTACAAAGAACGTTGGTGAGGCTGATGGGCAGATAGCTATCCACATCAAGCAGGTGTTAACTGGTTTTGAGCGCCAGATAGATGGTGCTCTCCCGCCATGGCGATGTAAAGATGTCGCTTGTAGTCAGATGAGAGATGATTAATCATATAGCTGTGGATGCGATCATGCCCAGAAGCTGTGTCAGGGCAACGTGCAAGGACACTCTGCAGCTCCCACACTGTAAATGAGACGTTACAGGATTCACTGCAGCATGTAGTGAATGAGAAGACGTTCCCTTCCAGCCTCTGTATGAGTATGCGAAAGGCTGGGGCTTAATTCTCCGACGCAGAGGATAGAACAAAGTGCTAAGTAATAGCATATGCGTCGGTAATAACTCGCCATATCATGGGGTACAGCTGTTGGGGCCTGGTACCCAAAAAGACGTTTGATCTTTGCCCAGACTTGGGCAAGTGACGTGTCGCCCCCAATGGTGGAGATTTATCTCTCACAAAACTCCTCCTTCCATTGTTTGATAAGGTACCAGTCACTGGCATGGCGCCATTTAAAGGCTATAAGGTGCTCCACGGATGGGCGCGGCATTGCCGCTGTAAAGCTCGCCGACGGTGTGGTCAGGGGGCTACAACCAGAAGGGTACATGCCGGCCCCACCACAATGGACTGGCTACCATGCTGGATATCAGGTGCAAAGAAGTCCATGGTGGAAGGCCACCTCGCAGGATGGCCATTGCTGGGAGTCCTGATGCCCCAGGGGGGTGGGCATATACCACTTGGCACACATGGGGAGTTAACAGTGCAGGCATCAGCAGAGCGATCCCTGTCTTTGGTTAGGGGGCTACAACCAACAGGGTACATGGCGGCCCCATCACAATGGACTGGCTACAGTGCTGTGTATCAGGTGCAAAGAAGTCCATGGTCATTATCGACACAGAAATCGACACTGCATAGTGCATGGTGGAAAACGTGCCCATGAAGGTGACCTCACCCAAGAGATGGGGAATGAGGAGGACTGCAATGTGATGACAAGAAAAAGATCTCACTGCACAATGGACACAATGCACCTTGTAAGGCGCGCCATTACCCAATTGGCTAGATCTTCTCGAAAATTTTGAGGAATGGAGGTCAAACTCCGCAGAGGCCAGTCACAAAGGCCAAAACGTTCAGTCTCCTCATACAACAGTAAGGGATACCTCGGGCCTATTCTAACCCCCAGACCTGCAGGGGGGTATGTTAAGGGTCAATGGTACAAAGATAAAAGAAAATAAGAATTGGATGTGCAACAAAGTTACACTGCTTGGGATTTGCTAATGCTCTAGCTCACCTAGCTAACAATATGCAAGAAACCATACAAGTTAAATCGCTATAAGAAATACAAAAAATTGGCCTTAGAACACCATTTGAAAAAAAGGATTAGGCTGCTCTAACAGATCACAGGTGTGCTGACAGTCCGTAGTGTCCAATGGGCACAATATTTCGGTGATTAGACATGTTGCCATGGTCAGGTGTGCTGATGAACTGAGCACCTGAGGGCTGGCGGTCATCTTAAATCCCCACCCCTCGTGAGGCGTTCTGCTCGCGGTCCAGACCCACGAGCTGTCTGTCGGTGAGATGCTGGCGATGGCGTCTGTTGTGGCTTCGGTGTAATTGCCTAGTCCGCCCTAGCCACCCATATGTTGCCTTTGCTGCGAGTCTTTAATTAGACTCAATGCTGATTCCCACGCCCTGAGGTTGTAGCCGCAATCTAGTTTCCATCCCTGGTACGAATTTCGATAGCCTCTCTAACGACACTATCCCAGTATGTCTGTGCCAGGCCCCAGGTATATAGGTAATCCATTTCGTGATTTTCGCACAGACAGTGCTCTGCGACCGCTGACTTGCTGGGGTACACAAGTCGAGTGTGCCTCTGATGTTATCGGCCACAATCTTGAATGATACGCACTGTGTGTCCAATGTACGTCTTCCCACATTGACATGGAATCTAATAGATGCAAACCGAAATCGCCTTTGACACTTCCCAATAAGGCTTTTATTTGGTAAGCAAAAGACAGTACGTACTCTGTGTTTCCTCAATATTCGTCTTACTTTCCCCAATAGTGTGCCAGTATACAGTATATAGGCAGTGGCTATGTCTTTCTCCATGACTTCTTTCATCTCCGCACACTGTACTGTAGATGTGAGGCGGAGAGCACGTCTGATCTGCCATTCCGTGTACCCGTTTTTCCGAATACAGTTTTGAGGCGTTCCAGCTCTTGGGGAAGACACTCTGCGTCAGAGATTGGTTGGTTGGGTGTAGAAGGAACCAAACTATGAGGTCATTGATCCCTCCGACCTTGGACCTAAAACCGATAAAATCCCACTTTAGGAGAGGCAACTACAATGCCCATAAAATGAGAACTAAGGGACAGAAGGAAAAGTGTGGAAGAAGATGTGAGGGAAAGAAAGTGACTAATGACAGGGGCGGGAACGAAGAAGCACAGGAGACAAGAGACTCGCTCAAGACGTAACAGAACCTGTAACAAAAGCAGTGGGAAGGCAGAGGGCTGGGGTGAATCCCAAGCCCAGTTGAAGCCAATCCACTTGGGGCCTAGGAGGGAGCAAGAGGGCCCGTCACCCCCCCCCCCCCCCCACACTCACCGATAGGGCGGAAGGTCCCTCCCATAAATAAGTTGATAAAAAAACCCTGCCACGAATAAAACAAACAAGATCCGCCACTGAGGCATGGTCAACAACACCAGGGGTAGCGTGTCAAGAAGGCTAAAAGTCCATCGCAGGGTGGCTACATTGGGGCAGTCTAATAAGATGTTAGGCACCGTCAACCTCAACGACAGAGATTGGGTCCTCACGACGGAGGAGATAACTGTGAGTCAGTGAAGTATGGCTGATGCAGAGCCAGCAAGGACAACAGAGGCCTTATGAGACGCCTAGAAGGAGAACCGCCACAGAGATGTAGAATCCTTAATTGGTCTGAGCTTGTTTGGCTAACGAAGAGTGATCCATTCTGCATCCCAAAGGCCCAAAACCTAACGACGTAATGCCGAGCAAAGGTCTATTTCCGGAATAACAATAGCAAGAGATGGTCTGGTAGTAGGTAATTCCGCCAGTCAATTGGCAAGTTCACTGTCTGGATCCCAACATGGTCTGGGGTCCAAATGAAAACCCCCGAGCATCCACATTGAGCATAGAGAGAAAGGGAGTCCTGGATAGCGATGACCAATGGGTGGCGAGGGAAGCACCGGCTGATAGCGGGCAAACTGCTCATTGAGTCACTATAGATAGTGAAGGATAGTCGTGAGTAGGAGCGGATATGGTCCAGGGCACGCAAGATGGCAACCAGTTCTGCAGTAAAACCACTACAGTTATCTGGTGAGGAACAAAGTTCCCTGTTACGCGCATGGCTGTAAGCAAAACCAGTGCAACCATCAACCATGGAGCCATCAGTATATATCACTTCTGAACCCTGAAAAGAACTGAGGAGACAGGAGAACTGGTGTCGAATAGCCATCTGAGGGACAGAATCGATTGAGAGATCAAGACAGAGTTACGGACGAGAGGGGTACATGTGTGAGCAAAGAAGAGAGGTGGTAAAGGCAATTGCTGGAGCTCAGAAAAGAGCGACTGAATGCGGACAGCCATGATAAGCCCACATCGTGGCCGCTGCTGCGGCAGGGTGATCTCAGTGTCTGGGTTGCAACAAATGCAGATCAAGTAATATATCAGCTGTTGCTAGTGCTGTGGTGGAATCCCCATCTCTGCAAGAAGGGTAAGTATGGGGCTAATCCGGAAGACACCAGTTGCAAGTCAGACCCCATAGTGGTGGATGGGGTCTAGTGTCTACAGTGTCGAAGGCGATGCAGAACCATTGACAGGACTTCCATAGTCTGAACGAGACTGGACCAACGCTTGATACAATCGCAGGAGAACACAGCAGTCTGCGCCCCAGGTGGTATTGCACGGACTCCTAACAAAAGTGAGATGGGAACGGCGCATCCTCTTCAGCTGGTGAACATGAGGGAGCCATGTCAACTGGGCATTGAAGACCAGACCCAAGAAGCGATGGGTGTCCACCACCTCGAGCGGCTGGCCATCGAGGAGCAGTTGTGGATGGGGATGGACTGTACGGCGACGGCAGAAATGCATGGTAAGTCTTGGCCACCGAATACTGAAAGCCATGAAAGAGAGCATATGAGTGTGCCCGACAGATTGCCCCCTGTAGATGGCCTTCTGCAGCGCCCATTACGGAGGAGGCGAGGTAGATACAAATATCGTCAGCATACGAAAAGTGGGACCAACAGATATCTCCAGACCATTAATGGCTATGAGAAAGAGAGGGACGCTCAGCACAGAACCCTGTGGAAGTTGCCCATGGAAAGAGCCGTAGAAGGAGCCAACTTTGACCTGAAAAGAGTGACAAACAAGGAAGTTATGGATGAAAACGTGCAAAGCGCCACGAAGGCCCCATTCGTGAAGGGTGGTGAGTATGTGGTGGCGCCAGGTGGTGCCAGACTTTATGCAGATCAAAGATTGCTGATGGGCAAAAGCTTACCAGATAGCAGACTTCAGGTGAACCAACTTATCAGCCATAGAGCGACCACAGCAAAAACCACTGAGTCGATGACAAAAGGTCACGGGATTCAAGCCGCCAACTCACCATGCATTCAAGGAACTTGCAGAGGGTGTTATTAAGGCTAATTGGTCGGTAGCTATTTAACTGAAGAGGCGGCTTCCCTGGCTTCAACACCTGAACAACAATGCTTTCCTGCCATTGGGTAGGAAATACCCCCACACTCCACAGACGGTTGAAGAGGGTCAGTATACAATGGTGGCCAACTACCAATAAGTGTAGGAGCATCCGGTCCAGGACTCATGTCAGGACAAAGGGCGAGGGCGCTGGCAAATTCCCATTCGCTGAATGGGGCATTATATGGTTCTGACCAGCAAGAAACAAAAGACAAAGGCAGTAGTTCTGAACGCTCTTCAGGAGGAGGAATGTGGACGGATACTGAACCAATGCCGAAGCTTCAGCAAAGTGTAGAGCGAAATTTCCTGCCACGAAGTCCGGATTGGTAAGGGCAACATCATGCACGGAAATTCCTGCAACTCCAATGGGAGGACAGTGGCAAAAAATTCACCGGTTTCGGCCAGACTTGTGAAGAGGGGGTGTGGGGTCCTACGGCAGCTACATATTGTTCCCAGCAAATCTGTTTCTGAAATTTGATTAGGTAGTGGGCCCGGGTGCAGAGTCGTTTAAAGACCGGAAGTAGAGCAGTAGAAGGGTGTCGCTTGAAGTGGTGAAGAGCACGGTGGCCGCCTTTTGTGGCTGCAGCAATTTCAGGAGTCCACAGTCCACCAAGGGTCCAGCTTCCGGCAGGGGGGGAGAGGAGTGGGGGGGAGGAAGGGGGGGGGGCTGGAACCTGAAGAAGGGATTGCTGAAACAGCTGCTGAAAGGATGAAGGCAGTCAAAGTCTATACATCTACATTTATACTCCGCAAGCCACCCAACGGTGTGTGGTGGAGGGCACTTTACGTGTCACTGTCATTACCTCCCTTTTCTGTTCCAGTCGCGTGTGGTTCGCGGGAAGAACGACTGTCTGAAAGCCTCCGTGCGCGCTCGAATCTCTAATTTTAGATTCGTGATTCCCTCGGGAGGTGTAAGTAGGAGGAAGCAATATATTCGATACCACATCCATAAAAGCACCCTCTCGAAACCTGGCGAGCAAGCTACGCCGCGGTGCAAAGCGCCTCTCTTGCAGAATCTGCCACTTGAGTTCACAATACATAACATTTGTCCATGTTAAGGGTCAGTTGCCACTCCCTGCACCAAGTGCCTAGCCACTGCAGATCTTCCTGCATTTCGCTATAATTTTCTTATGCTGCAACTTCTCAGTATACTACAGCATCATCCGCGAAAGGCCGCATGCAACTTCCGACACTATCTACTAGGTCATTTACATATATTGTGAAAAGCAATGGTCCCATAACACTCCCCTGTGGCACGCCAGAGGTTACTTTAACGTCTGTAGACGTCTCTTCATTGATAACAACATGCTATTTTCTGTTTGCTAAAAACTCTTCAATCCAACCACACAGCTGGTCTGATATTCCGTAGGCTCTTACTTTGTTTATCAGGCGGCAGTGCGGAACTGTATCGAACGCCTTCCGGAAGTCAAGGAAAATAGCATCTACCTCGGAGCCTGTATCTAATATTTTCTGGGTCTCATGAACAAATAAAGCGAGTTGGGTCTCTCACGATCGCTGTTTCCGGAATCCATGTTGATTCCTACAGGGTAGATTCTGGGTTTCCAAAAACGACATGATACTCGAGCAAAAAACATGTTGTAAAATTCTACAACAGATCGACGTCAGAGATATAGGTCTATAGTTTTGCGCATCTGCTCGATGACCCTTCTTGAAGACTGGGACTACCTGTGCTCTTTTCCAATCATTTGGAACCTTCCGTTCCTCTAGAGACTTAGGGAACAGCGCTGTTAGAAGGGGGGCAAGTTCTTCCGCGTACTCTGTGTAGAATCGAATTGGTATCCCGTCAGGTCCAGTGGACTTTCCTCTGTTGAGTGATTCCAGTTGCTTTTCTATTCCTTGGACACTTATTTCGATGTCAGCCATTTTTTCGTTTGTGCGAGGATTTAGAGAAGGAACTGCGATGCGGTCTTCCTCTGTGAAACAGTTTTGGAAAAATGTGTTTAGTATTTCAGCTTTACGCGTGTCATCCTCTGTTTCAATGCCATCATTATCCAGGACTGTCTGGACATGCTGTTTCGAGCCAATTACTGCTTTAACGTAAGACCAGAACTTCCTAGGATTTTCTGTCAAGTCGGTACATAGAATTTTACTTCCTAATTCACTGAACGCTTCACGCATAGCCCGCCTTACGTTAACTTTGACATCGTGTAGCTTCTGTTTGAACTAGAGGTTTTGGCTGCGTTTACCCTTTGAGTAAAGCTCTCTTTGCTTTCGCAGTAGTTTCCTAACTTTGTTGTTGAACCACGGTGGGTTTTTCCCGTCCCTCAGTTTTACTCTGCACGTACCTGTCTAAAACGCATTTTACGACTGCCTTGAACTCTTTCCATAAACTCTCAACATTGTCTGTGCCGGAACAGAAATTGTCTTTTTGATCTGTTAGGTAGTCTGAAATCTAACTTCTTTCTAAACAGATAAACCTTCCTCCCTTTTTTTATATTCCTATTAACTTCCATATTCAGGGATGCTGCAACGGCCTTATGATCACTGATTCCCTGTTCTGCACATACAGAATCGAAAAGTTCGTGTCTGTTTGTTATCAGTAGGTCCAAGATGTAATCTCCACTAGTCGCTTCTCTGTTTAATTGCTCGAGGTAATTTTCGGACAGTGCACTCAGTATATGTCACTCGATGCTCTGTTCCTACCTGAACATCTGAGTGTACCAGTCTATATCTGGTAAATTGAAATCTCCAACTAATACTATAACATGCTGAGAAAATTTATGTGAAATATATTCCAAATTTTCTCTCAGTTGTTCTGCCACTAATGCTGTTGACTCGGGAGGTCGGTAAAAGGAGCCAATTATTAACCTAATTCGTTTGTTGAGTGTAACCTCCATAATAATTGACAGGAACTGTTCACTTCTACTTCACTACAGGATAAACGACTACTAACAGCGACAAACACGCCACCACCGGTTGCATACAATCTATCCTTTCTAAACACCGTCTGTGCCTTTGTAAAAATTTCGGCAGATTTTATCTCTGGCTTCAGCCAGCTTTCTGTACCTATAACGATTTCAGCTTAGGTGCTTTCTATCAGCGCTTGAAGTTCCGGTACTTTACCAACGCAGCTTCGATAGTTTACAATTACAATACTGATTGCTTTTGGCCCCCGCATGTCCTGACTTTTCCCCACACCCTTTGAGGCTGCTGCCCTTTCTGTACTTGCCCGAGGCCATCTAACCTAAAAAACCGCCCAGACCACGCCACACAACCCCTGCTACCCATGTAACTGCTTGCTGCTTGTAGTGGACTCCTGACCTATCCAGCGGAACATGAAACCCCACCACCCTATGGCGCATGTCGAGGAATCTGCAGCCCAAGTCTGAGTAGATTCATCAACACTATCTGGCAATATTGGGGGGGGGGGGGGAAGAGAGCAGAGAAGGCCCCAATCAGCCTTAGATACGGCCCTCCTGGGAGGGTGACAGAGCGAGAGACACTGAAGGAACGTCAAAACAATCGGGTAATAGTCGCTGTCACATAAGTCATTGAATGGAGGGAAGAAGGCCGGGACTGGTGATGGAGAGGTCAATGGTTGAGAAAATGCCATGTGCCACACTAAAGTGTGTGGGAGCGCCTATGTTTAGTAAACAGAACAGCTTCAATTGTCCTGCCCACAACCCTCCTTGGGTTAGTCCCCTAATAACAGGAAGGGAGAAGGGATTTATTGAAAAAGCGTGGTGAGGGCACTGGATGTGGGCGACCTGTCATGTGGGAGCTAGAGATTACAGACAGTGATTGGAGTGGCCAGATGGACCCTGACAGCAATGGCAATGGTATGGAGGGTAACCCATTTACTAACAATGTCCTTGCGGACCAAGGTGCACACACCACCAGAAGCCTGTAATGGGCCAATTCAGTTCCGACAGGAAGCATGGAACCCACAAAGGGTGGGCGAGTAAAAACTGACAAAATGGGTCTGCTGGAGCGCAATACAAGTGGCAGAGTAGAAAGAAAGAAAGGGGCTGCAATTCTAGGAGGTGACGCAAATATTCATTACAATTCCACTGGAGGATTCTCAAGCCAGAGTCCAAAGTGGAAGTGAACGTACCAGAGTCGGCCACGCCATCGAGTCGCTAACTGTCACCAATAAGGATGGGGTATTATCCATATAGGTGGGGTCAGACTCTGCTGGTTCATTGACTGTAGGAGTGGAAGACTGCACCTCAGAGGGGTACGACAGGGGCCTTTCCTTTGTTCCTGCGTTTCTGCTTTTCTCTTTGGAAGGAAGAGAAGAGCCGACTTCAGCAGGGGCAGGCACAAAACTACACTGGCCAATCTTGGCGCCCACTGGCTGAGGATCACGTTGCTCATGTGGAGCAGTAGATCACCTTTCACAGGGGTGCCGGGAAGAGGAGTCCCGGGAGGGAGCTCCAGTACTGGCAGCTGGCAAAAGAAGGGAGCACTTCTCCAAAGGGGGAGGGGGAGCAGCAACCAGAGGGGTTGGTATGGGTACTCAGAGGGAGGGGGGAGGGGGAGTGGGGGAGGAGGAGGAGGAGGAGGAGGAGGAGGAGGAGGAGGAGGAGGACGATGGCATGGGGCGAATGGGGTGGGGCTGGGATGAGGAGGGGGTACGAGGGGGAATGGACGCAATTGAAGCTAAAGTCAAGGTCATAGTCAAGGGGTGGAGCCAGTCACATTTTTGACGAGCCTTAGTGTAGGTGAGCCCATGTAAAGTTTTGTTCTTTAGGATCCTCATTTCTTTCTTTCACAAACTCCAAGCATGCTATCCATTACAATTTACACACATTGGTTGGGGAGCACAGCCACTCCTCTCATGGAGGGGGCACCCAGTCACCGCAGAGGGGATCAGTGGTGCAGTGGGAAGACGTGTCCAAACCTTAAGCATTTAAAACATCTGTGGTGGAATGTAAGGTCTTACAGGACACCAATAAACCATTACCTTGACCATGTCTGGGAGTAAATCCCTCTCGAAGGCCAGGATAAAGGCGCCCTTAGCAATGCAATTGTTTGGAGGGAACCCCTCGCCTCTCGAGGTTGGTACGGAGCTCCTCGTCAGTTTGCAGAAGAAGACCTCAGTGGAAAATAATGTCCTGTACTGAGTTCAAAGTTTGGTGGTGTGTGATGGGGACTGGGACGTCACCGAGACAGTCACAAACACGCACGGCGTCAGATTGGGCAGCTGAAGATATGTTGATGAGCAAAGCACTGGACTGCACTTTACTCATCGGTTCAACTTCGCCATACTTGCATGAAAAACAAAGGCTTGGTCGTGGCACAACTACCGCCATCCGTCCTGATACAAACCAGGTACTGAGGGAAAGGATTCAACCCAAGCTGGCGAGCTTGGCCCTCTTCCCAGAGGGTGGTCATGGAGGGGAAGGCCAAAGGATCAGGAGAAGTGCCACGTCTGCTACCACTCGTGGAGATGGCCACAGAATGCTCAGGATAGTGAAGCTTTTGTCGCTCCATACACAAGGTGTCCATCCTAGTACCACCCACGACAATTAGGGGCTCACCCCATGGGCGCCACCCAGCCACAGCAAAAGCTGTCTAGCACGGCAGCCATTACCGGGAGTTCTGGTGCCCCAAAACGATGAGCATTGACTCCTGGGCATACACGAGGCGTTAACAGCTCAGGTAGTTGTAGTGTGATCCCTGGAGTTTCAGGGGCCTCAGCCAAATGGGTACTTAACAGCCCCACCACACAGACTGTCTACTGTGATGGTGACCAAGCAGGAGGGGAGCCAGGGGGCCAAGGGGAAGGGGATGGGGGAGAGAAACCTGTACCATGGAAGCTACGTAGGGAGTTCATCCCCAAATGGCTCACAATGAACGGAAAATTTTGTAAATGGAGGTCAATCCTCAATGGTACCAAAAACGCCGGAAAGGACATCGAAAGAGCAAACTGAACAATAGCACAGACCAAAACAAAGCTAGGAGGATAGCCAAGTCGACATAACGAAGTCCACCAAGAGGGAAAAGAGGGGGCAGGGACAAAGGACCAAGGATAGGGAGGGAGAGGAACAGGGATGGTACTGCAGCCTTCAAAAGAAAGAAAAGGAAACTGCAACAGCTCGGGACCCTGTGCGCGCCACACGTGTACCTGCAAAAGGACTGTGAGGCCCCTGAAGGGCTGTGACAAAGATAGTACGCGCCCTGTACACCAATGTTTTTAACACCCTATTCCTCTGCGCTGGGTGGTGGCAGCTATCCACTTGCAAATACAGGTCAGTGTGCGTTTTCTTCCTGTATACCCCTTGGTCCAGGTTGCCATCCGCTCTTCTTTTGAACATGACATCCACGAATGGTAATCTTCATTCTACTTCGGTCTTTGTAGTGAATTTGATGCTCGGATGTACGGAGTTCAGGTGTATAAGGAAGTTAGGAGCTTGTCTCTTTCATGGGGCCAGATCACGAACGTGTCATACACATAACGTAGAAAGCAAGTAAGTTTCCATTTGGATGACGCCAAAGCTTCCTCCTGGAAGTACTCCATATAGGAATTCGCGATTACAGGTGGGAGTGGCTCCCCATTACGACTCCTCTTGGTTGTCCATAGTATTCTCGATTAAAGAGAAAATACGTGGAGGTCGGAACGTGCTTGAAAAGGTCGGTCGTCTTCTCGTCAAATTTCTGTGCAATAAACTAAACTGACTCTCGAAGAGGAACACTAGTACATAATGAAACAACGTCGTAAGTCACCAGGATATCTGAGTCTTTGAGCTTGAAGCTGTCGATACTTTATACGAAATCACAGAATTACGAACGTGATGAGGGAGTTTACCCACATAAGGGCTTAATTTGGCCAGCTGATATGCAGGTGCCCTAATGTTGCTGACAACTCGGCGTAACGGTCCCCCTTGTCAGCAACTTTAGTGCACCTACATATTAGCTGGCCAAATACCTGACAGGATTACTAAGTCCTTAAGTGGGTAAACGCCTGGAGAAACTGAAGAATCACAATATTAGACTGACTTATCTGACCCGCAAATAGTATTACAATATAACAACAGGGAATCAAAACCGGGTTAAAGTTACTTATTGGATACCTCCCCTCCCCCTAAAATCGTAGCCATGGTGACAAGGATTTGTAGCACAGCCGCTAGTTTATGGTGGCAATCTGGTTGAGATGGCAAAGCCAAGTAATGTGAAAGTAGAAAATATGGATGTGGTAACAAATTGACATGTAGTGAAGACTAATGCCTGCATCTGTGCCGCATTGAAAAAATGGATGGGGGGTCCATACGCAACTTTTATGCAAAAAGTTTGATAAATGTGGGTATTTAGATGAAACCCTAACAGTCAATCTAAATGAGAACAGAAAATGGCAAAAATGAGTAACTGAAGAATAGCTTCAAATGAAACCCTACACAAAAAAATAGAACCAATAACGAGCACAATCAGGAAAAACTGCATATCATCGTTTGGACATCTCACGAGAACACCAGAGAGCAGAATTAGTACAAAAGTAATAGAAAAGTTGTGGAATAGTAAGAGTAATTTTAAATAGCTCACAGAAATTAAGGAAGATACAATTCTAGAATTTTTTAAAAAAAATACTACGAGACAGGCAAATCAGTCTACAGACGATCAGGAGAACAACTACAACACGATTCATCCCATAAGACTAAAAAAAATAGCCGAAGGAATAGAGAAGTATTCACCGGACAGGAGAGTAAAACACCCTTTGTGTAACAAATTATAACACTCCTTGAACAATTACTGTTGTTAATCGCCTTACTGAATTATTACTGAACAATTGCATTGCAGAACACCAACAAATTCTATAAACCTTTCTAAAAAAAATGGGAGTGGTTCAATGAAGTCTCTCAAATGATGATATAGCCGATGAAACCGGCAGAATATGGAAAAAATTCATGTAATCCCAGGTTTTACACAGTGACGGAAGGGAGTGCCATGAGCAACGTACCAAACATTCTCACAGGGAGGAAGGGTGGAGAGGCGTGTAGTTGGAGATCATTTCTTTTTTACGCCTTTCTGTAACAACTCGAGAACAGACGACTAGCAGAAATGCATACTATTAAATAATTAAACATTATATATATGCTACAAAAATGTTCTATTCTCTTGTTGTTTTTATTTTAACGAAAAGAGCGAGAGAATATTGAAAAATATCGAATGAAACGCAGACCCTATAGCTTAGGTGTTTCACGTAGGCCAATCTGAAGTTAAAGCGTGGTATTGCCACCACGCTATCCCCCACCCACGAATCTTGGTTGTGTGTGGTAACAGACTGATCCGTTGCACAACCCAAGCATTATTATGTTACGTTGGAACGTCACAATTTGATTGATAGCTGGCGAAATCAACGAATGTGAAAGGCAACATCCCCCAGGCTTTGGCTAAGCCATGTCTCCGCAATATCCTTTCTTTCAGGAGTGCCAGTTCTGCAAGATTCGCAGGAGAGCTTCTGTAAAGTTTGGAAGGTAGGAGACGAGGTACTGGCAGAAGTAAAGCTGTGAGGACGGGGCGTGAGTCGTGCTTGGGTAGCTCAGTTGATAGAGCACTTGCCCGCGAAAGGCAAAGGTCCCGATTTCGAGTCTCGGTCCGACACACTGTTTTAATCTGCCAGGAAGTTTCAAAGGCAATTAGAGTTTGTGGTAACAAATTGACAGGCAGTGAAGCCCAGTGTTATTATCTGCTCCATACTGAAAAATTTAACAGGTTGAAATACGTAACATTTACCGACAATGTGGCAGTTCCCGAGCTTGGTGCCTAGGAAGTACATCGAATTGCTCGTCTCGACTTGCTCTACACCACAGTGGTATGTTGTGAAAGGTACCGCTTACACCATGCGTACCCCGCAATATGGCAGGCGTCCGTGAAAGGGAAGAGTGGCTACGGGTGAGGCATTACAGAATTCTCATTGATGCTTGAGAGGCTTAAGGTCCGAATTATTTAGTCACTGTTTAAGCCATAATATTTCCCATCACGGACGACACGGACGACAATTACAGAATTCTCATTGATGCTTGAGAGGCTTAAAATCCGAATTATTTAGTTACTGTTTAACCCATAATATTTCCCATCACGGACGACAATGCTGCAAGTACGTTGTAGTAAAGACGTTCTTAAGCTGACTGATCATCCGCTCACGCGTAAGATGAACGTTTTTGATGGGTAGAAAATAAAAAGCTCCTAACGTATCTAAATTACGTAAATATTTCTAGGAGATTATTACTATTATTATTATCGTAAATACAGAAAGCTAATATTGAATAGTTCCAACATATTTTTCAAATACTAGCATTTATAAGTGACATCATGCTGGTAGTTATTTTAATAAAACGTTTACAAAAACGAAATTCAATTCCTATATTGGATAATTCGAGTTGAGAGGGAGGTAAATGGAAATGCCGTGCGGCTAGGACCACCTGTCAGGTAGACGGTTCGCCTGGTGCAAGTCTTTTTCCACTTGGGCGACTTGGGCGTCGGGGAGGAAGAAATGGTAAGACAACAACACTCAGTCCCTGAGCAGAGAAAATCTCCGACCCAACCGGGAATAGAACCCGGGCCGTTAGGTATGACATGCCATCGTGCTGACTACTCAGCTACCAGGGGCAGACAAGGTAGCTTATTATTTGGGCGGATAAGAGGGCGATAATTAACAGCAGCATAATATTACGGCTCCTCTCTCATGTCCAAACAAGTTGCGTTATGCAAGCAATGTTCACAGTTGTCGAAACGAGTTACGATATGTAATCGAAGTTTATGGTAACACTAACAAGCGAAGTGGCACAGTTGTTAAACGCTGGACCCTCAGTCAGGAGTACAACGGTTCAAACCCGCGTTCTGCCATCCAGTTTTAGGTTTTCCGTGGTTTCCCTAAATTGCTCCATGCAAATTCCGGGACGATTCCTTTGAAAGGGCACGGCTGATTTCCTTCCCCATCCTTGACAGTCCGAGCTTGCGCTCTGTCTCTAATCATATCCATGTCGGAGGAACTTTAAACCTAATCTTCCTTCCCTCCTTCCTTCCTTCCAGAAGATCTATTCCACCACTTTTGCATACTTCCGCTAGAAGAAACAGTGAATGAATGAAAAGATTGTTCAGAGAGCTATGGCACTGCAACAGAAATGAACCATAGTCCTCCTTCGACCTTCTTTATTACTGGCAAGAATGCGAAAGTCCTAAGAACAGTTTAAATTTATTTCCACGTTTGCGCTGTGAAAAATATTTTCGTCTTTCACGTCACCACTACCCGGCGCATACTGCCTCCTATGATACAACTCCCCCTGCCTCTCCCACCACCGCGTTTGATCCACCTCTACTTTTCAATGAGTAATACAGCCCGACAATATATGTGAGTTTAATAAAACATTTACAAATAGGAAATACGATTTAGCTTTCGCGATTGTTTATCACAAACAATGAAATTTATATCCGTTCACTGTCTTCCCGAAAATACTGCAAACACTATGCCACGTTTGCTCGGTTTGCAAACTTTCCCTCTCACAGCCTTCACCACAGACCTGGAAGTCAATGACAGGAAGCAAATCTCTAATCCAAAAATCAACAGTGCAGAAATATAAGAGTTCACTTGCCGTGACTGTTTGCTCAAAGACCACCAGCAGCAGCAGCAACAACACCAATACCGCCTCCACCGACAACAACAGAAACACCTCCACTGTCAACAACGAAAACAACAACTGCAATGACAACAAAAACTCCAACGACAACAAAAAATACAACTCCAACAACAGCGAACACTACTCAAACAACACCAACTCCTCCAAACAACTCGAGATAACACTTCACAACTTCAGCAACCAGCAATGCAGGAAGAATGACTTATAGCTGTTCCTTTCGTCTGTCGCAGCCGTCAGCCTGATCACGTGACTCACCAGCAGCGCCTCTCGTGGTGCCCTCGAATGCTAAATTTGGGATCCCTTGATGCCTCAGAACATGTCCTACCAACCGGTCCCTTCTTCTTGTCAAGTTGTGCCACAAACTCCTCTTCTCCCCAATTCTATTCAATACCTCCTCATTAGTTACGTGATCTACCCGTCTAATTTTCAGCATTCTTCTGTAGCACCACATTTCGAAAGCTTCTATTCTCTTCCCGTTTCACTTCCATGTTTCACTTCCATACATGGCTACACTCCATACAAATACTTTCAGAAACGACTTCCTGACACTTAAATCTACACTTGATGTTAACAAATTCCTATTCTTGAGAAACGCATTCCTTGCAATTGCCAGTCTATATTTCATATCCTCTCTACTTCGAGCATCGTCAGTTATTTTGCTCCCCAAATAGCGCCTCATTTCCTAATCTAATTCCCTCAGTTCTGGGCAAATATTAACTCCTATTTCGTAGCTGGAGGAGTAGAAGGTTAAAGTTTAACATCGTGTCGACAACGAGGCGGAGCACAGGTTCGGAATATCGAAGGATGGAGTAGGAAGTCGGCAGTGTCCTTTCAAAGGAACCATCCCGGCATTTGCACCAGACAATTTAGGAAAACCTGTACCTGAATGGCCGCACGCAGGTTTGAACTATTAAACTCCCGATGTGCTAACCATTGCGTAACCTGGATCGTTAATTTCGTAGTAGTTTCGAGGAACGGCTCTGATGCTACAAGCAAACTGCGAGAAATCGTGCTCAGCTACCCAGCCGAGCTTGTCTCAAGCATTGCCAGTAACTCTCCAGTGATGTGGCCAGTGACCTGTCGTAATGTTTGCATCGATATACTACATTGCTGGCTAGGTACAGTATTCAAATCCTTCAACGCTGCAGTCAGAAGCCTGTTATGAGATATCGGAATCTACTGCTGCAAAATCTAGTTTTTCGAGCTCTTCCTCTCATTCAATTATTGTCAGAGTCTTATTGTCAGTAAAGGATCCTACACATGCTCCGGTTTATCGACCGACCGATAAATTGTGTGTGCGTAGCTTGTTGTCCGACCGACCTACTAATTGTACGAGTGTTGCTTGTTGATCGAAAGACCGACCGATTTTTCGTTGCGGTCAGTTGATTAGGTAAGACCAGCAAACAGTCGCACCCCCCTCCCCATTCGACCTACAAGTTGTGTAGTCTGCCGTGCAAACCGCCTGACAACAGCTCCTTTTCAGTCACGCAGAGTTTCTCGAAAGTTTTCGAGTGTTCAGGTGTCTGTCGGACATGTCGTGCGAGCAGAATAGCAATACAGAGGTAAGCAACAAATCCGTAGCATTTTCATGTGGCAAACAGGGAAAAATTAAAGATAGACCCTGTTGTGAATAACTGTTAGTCGTTTGTCTGTTGGTTGTATTACCGATACTCTTCGGAAATGAAGCCTGATACCCTTAAATAGACAGACTGGATTTTCAATTCATTTCCTATAAGTATCGAAAATAAAAACTAAACACCGAATTACAGACAGTCGATGGACTTTTATTCATGAAATACGCCTGGTTCATCATTAGAAGTGTTACAAAAATGCAACCTATCGTCAGCCCCTTCTGCTATCAAGAGGAAAGTGAAGGACTTTTCATAAGTTCTAACCACTGTTAAGTGCTTGATGTCTTATGAATATGTTGCTGAATTTGAAAATGGCAACGGCGCATATTACGTAAGTCTTCTAATTTGTAATGAATTTCTCGAACTTACGAGGGGTATTATGAATATTACATACGAACATAAATTCATAAAGTTTACATGAATACAATTTAATTTTCGTTTCGCTTTTGCTTTATCACGAATATTTCCTCATGTCATTACGAGTCACTTTGCAGGTTTCAAGGATCATTTTAGATAATAATAGTCGGGATTAATTGCGCTGAATCTGAGTTCCTCGTAACTTCCGCCAGTGGCCAGAAATCGTGATGTAGGTATCGTTTGACGACGTTCACGCGCTCCGAAGAGCATTATTCATCCACTCTTAAATAATTCCAAAAAATGTCGGGTCCCAGCTCCGTAAGTAACACAGAGTAGGTGCACTTGATCCATTGCATGGTCCATTCCATTACCCACGGCTTTGTCATGGCTTTTTCTGGTCTTGTTAATTCGAAAGAACCAAGCCAAATCCGAATTCTTTTCCTGTGGAATACTAAGCGGTATATCACAGAAAAGAGAGTCACAACCAGAGCTAGAAGCCGGGCGGCGCTGAAGTTATTCAGTGTAGTCGGTCGGAACGTGTGTCGTGTAGACTGCCTTAAAATTTGTCGGTCGGTCAACAAAGTGTGTGTGGATATATAACTAATCAACGTTACTGTTTTTCTAGTCGAGAGCAACTGATTTAAAGAAATTCATTTGTAAAAAATCGCACACTGACACCTTCAGGCATGTAGGTAGTAGCAAAACGTAACAGCGAAGTTTGTTGCAATGTGTGCTAAGCACATGACACCTTTTAGAAGTGAGAGGGGTGTCTTATGAAGGGTTAAATCAAATAGGCCAAGAATTAATTTATATAGGTTCACATTATCGAGAAGTCAGCGTTTTAGACGTCATGTCAATTATTTCTGCTGTAAGTAGACACATCAGAAAAGAGACTTCTTGCAGTCCAAAACCGGATAAGACATTTTGTTATTACGTAAGTTATTAATAAAAAATTGTCTAAGACAGTTGATATGCCAACTGATTCGTATAAAACGTGCATTATTTGACACTTAGGGCACATTATATAAACGCAGATTGGTCTAGTTTGAATAACGTTTTATTTATAGCCGAATGCCCGGCCGTTAAGCTCACGGAAGTAAATATTACGAGAAGACGCACAAGAGAGGGACTGATACGAAAATTTCGCCGGACATGTTGCATAGTTTTGTTTTTGTCTCCGACCAGGGTTCCAATACAACAGCAGCTTTGGAAATTCGCGAAAGCCTTCTGTGTGGTGGTGACTGTATAACTGCACTCAGCCACATTTACGATGTTAAATGATACGAAGTGGCTTCTGCTCATGCTTCGAGCCAAAGTTCCGCAAGCGCTGCAACAGTTTGTTCACTATGCTAGGGTCCGTACACACACTGTGTAACGAATTTGTCGCTTTAGTGAAGGATAACAATTCCGCTTACAGCTTGCAGGGCTATGAGAATGAGCTTACAGGAAGAATTGTAGATTTACCGGAGGAGGTACATATGAATTAGAAAGCAAAAAGAACCTACGATCCAGTTATTTTTTACTTGGTTTTACAAACTGCAGAAAATCTGCAGAGTCAAACATTGTGAGGTAGCTGAATTGCTGCAGTTCCAAGTTCTGTTTCATCAAGATACGAGGAAAAACTAGATTCGTAATTAACTAGTGTAGCTGATGGAAATGGAAATGACGTGTGGCTACGGCCTCCCGTGGGGGAGACCGTTCGCCTGGTGCAAGTCTTTAGAGTTGACACCACTACGCGCGAATTGCGTGTCGATGGGGATGAAATGATAACACCCAGTCCCTGAGCCGAGAAAATCTCCGACCCAGCCGGTAATCGAACCCGGGCCGTTAGGTATGACATCCCGACGCGCTGACCACTCAGCTACCAGGGGCGGACAGTGTAGCTGATTATTTGGCAGATACATATTTCTTAACAGGAACAAGGGATTAAAAATAAGGTGCTGACTTTTCACTTCCAATCATAAAATTGCTACGTTAAATTTGCTGTGTGTCCGTTATCTCAGTATGTTTGGCAAATGAAAAATACGAACTTCTTGGCACTGTGTGACAAATGTGTGGAAGCAGTTCAGGTACAACATGTAACAATAAACGTAGTCGTTTTTGTGCAGTTAGTGTGTAGTCTTCCATAGCCAAACGAAGTTTAGGGGGTAAATTAAAGAACAGGTACTCAGTCAGGCAGCAGTAGCCGACAGCGACAGAAGCAATAACAGGAAAATAACCGATATTGTGACTTTTACGGGTTCCTAACCAGAAGCGAATTTTGTAATATCTGTGCTTTAATAGTTTAGTTTCTTGTGTTTCTGCGTGTTTAAATAATAGCCACAGTTCTCGCGTTTTCGTTTGAGTCGGAATGTAAATCGATTTTGTGACATATTAAAAGTTCCTAATCGTGGGCAAATTATTTAGTTTCCTCTGAGTGCTTCGGTATTTAGCTTTTTGAATCTCTGTCTGTTAATCTATTAGACACAGTTCCTGCGTTTTCGTCAGGGTCTACTGTAGAGTTGCGCTGCACGTGCCGATAGTCCGTGGAAAACTAAACTATGCGGGACAACAGTCTTCAGTACGGACAGGAAATGCGATTGTTGTGTGCGGATGTGAGCCGAGTTGGCGACGCTTCGCTCTCAGCTTCGGGCTGTGACGGCTTCGGTTACACAGCTTGAGGGTGCAGTGGACGGGCACCACTGATGTGGACTGGCCGTCGGGATTCAATTGACGTCCAGCGCGTCCGAATCCTCCTATCGGTCCTCACCGCTGGACAGCCAAGTTACCGCTCGCACTGATGCTGGCCCCTCACCTGTGATCGAGTGGGACGTCGCCCCACGGTGTAGCAGGTGGCGAAAGAGTTCCCAGGCTGCCGACCGTAAGGCCTCCCCGGTTTGTCTGACAAACAGGTTCCAAGCGCTGTCTGTGGCTGACGCTGTCGCAGAGCCGGACGCTGTCGCCCCTCCTGTTTCAACCTACAAATGCAGACAATCGCAGAGGGTGGGATTATTGATAGTTGGGAGCGCCAACGTTAGGCTCCTTATGGGATCCCATAGGGACATGGCTGCCAAGAAGGGAAAGAAAGCCAATGTGCACTCAGTGTGCATACCGGCTGGAGTTATTCCAGATGTGGAACAGGTCCTTCTGGATGCCATGAAGAGCACAGGATGCAGGCAACTGCAGATGGTGGCTCACGTTGGTACCAATGATGTCACTTTGGATCAGGAGAGATTCTATCTGGTTTCAAGCGGCTAACCGAAGTGGTAAAGGCTGCCAGTCTTGCTAGCAAGATGAAAGCAGAGCTGACCATTTGCAGCATAGTAGATAGGACCGTTTGCGGACCTCTCGAACAGAGCCGAGTGGAGGGTGTGAATCAGAGGCTCAGACGGTTCTGCGACCGTGTAAGCTGCAGATTCCTCGACTTGCGCCAAACGGTGGTTGGGTTTCGGGTTCCGCTGGATAGGTCAGGTGTCCACTATACGCACAAGGCGGCTACACGGGTAGCAGGGGCTGGGCGGGTTTTTAGGTCTCGGGAAAACACAAAACGGGCTTCAGTCACAAAGGGTGCAGGCCGAACACAGGAAGAACGTACAGTACATACAGGAACCATCGGTATAACAATTGTAAATTGTCGTAGCTGCGTTGGGAAAGTACTGGAGCTCCAAGCGGTAATAGAAAGCACTGAGCCACAAATCGTTATAGGGACTGGAAGCTGGCTGAAGACAGATACAAGCTCGACCGAAATTTTTGCGAAGAACCTAACGGTGTTCCGAAAGGATAGGCTAAACACGGTTGGCGGTGGCGCGTTCGTTGCTGTCAGACGTAGGTCAATTTGCAGCGAAATTGAAGTAGATACTACCTGTGAGTTAGTATGGGCAGAGGTCACTGACGGCAACTGGAATAAAATAATTGGATCCTTTTGAAGACCTCCCAATTCAGGTGATACAGTTGCTGAAAGGTTCAAAGAAAACTTGAATTTGATTTCAAACATGTACCTGACTCATACGATTATAGTTGGTGGTGACTTTAATTTACCCTCGATATGTCGGCAACAATACATGTTTAATTCCGGAGGTACGCGTAAAACATCATCCGAAATTGTAGTAAATGCATTCTCTGATAATTATTTCGAGCAGTTAGATCATGAGCCCACGGGAATAGTAAACGGTTGTGAGAACGTACTTGACCTGTTACCAACAAACTATCCTGAGTTAATAATGAGCATCAAAACGAATCCACGGATTAGTGAACACTGGGTTGTCGCAGCGAGATTAAATACTGTAACCCCAAATCCTACAAAAATAAACGAAAAATATACCTATTCAAAAAACAGATAAAAATTCACTTGACGCCTTTGAGGAATAATCTCCACTTCTTTCAAATTAATAATATAAGTGTAGATTAGATGTGGCTTCAATTCAAAGTAATAGTATCGGCAGCAATTGAGAGATTTATATCAAATAAATTAACAAACGACGGAGCTGATCCTCCTTGGTGCACTAAACAGGTCAGAACACTGTTGCAGAAGCAACGAAACAAACACGCCAATTTTGAACAGACGCAAAATTCCGAAGAATTGCGATCTTTTACAGAATCTAGAAATATAGCGCGGACTTCAATATGAGATCCTTATAACAGTTACCACAAAGAAACTTCGTCTCGAAACCTGGCAGAAAATCCAAAGGGGTTCTGGTTGTATGTGAAGTATGTTCGCGGCAAGAAACAACTAATGCCTCCTCCGCGAGATAGCAACGGAGATACTATAGAAGACAGTGCTGCCAAAGTGGCTACTAAACACAGCCTTCCGAAATGCCTTCACAAAAGAAGACTAGGTAAATATTCCAGAATTCGAATCGAGAACAGTTGCCAACGTAACCTAGAAGTAAATATGCTCGGAGTAGTGAACCAACTTAAATCAGACTGTATACCAATTACGTTCCTTTTGGAGTATGCTCATGCATTAGCTGCATCTTCTTAGTCATATACAACAGTTCGGTCGACGAAAGATCCGTACCCAGAGACTGGAAGGTTGCACAAGTGCCTCTGAGCACTACTATAGGACTTTATATCTGTGGTTATCAGTGCCCTAAAACTTAGAACTACTAAAACCTAACAAACCTAAGGACATTACACACAGCGTTGCGCGAGGCAGGATTCGAACCTGCGACCGTAGTAGTCCCGTGGTTTCGCACTGAAGCGCCTAGAACCGCTCGGCCTCTAGGGTCGGCAACGTTGCACAGGTCACTCCAATATTCAAGAAAGGTAGTAGGAGAAATCCACTAAATTACAGGCCCATATCGTTAACGTAGATACGCAACACGATTGTGGAACATATATTGTGTTCGAATATTACGAATTACTTCAAAGAAAACTGTCTATCGACACAGTCAACATGGGTTAAGAAAATACCGTTCTTGTGAAACACAGCTAGCTCTTTATACGCATGAAGTGTTGAGTGCTACTGACAAGGGATTTCAGATCTATTCCGTATTTCTGGACTTCCAGAAGCCTTTTGACACTGTACCATACAAGAGGCTCATAGTGAAATCGCTTGCTTATAGTGAAATCGCGCGCTTATGGGATATCGTCTGTTATGTGACTGGATTTGTAATTTCCTGTCAGAGGTCGCAGTTCGTGGTAATTGACGGAAAGTCATCGAGGAAAACATAAGTGATTTCTGGCATTCCCCAACGTACTGTTACAGGCCCTTTGTCTCCAAAATCATTTATATAGATAAGAAACATAAATCTATAGTTATTAGCAGATGACGGTCGTTTATCGACTAATAAAGTAATCAGAAGAATAAAACAAACTGCAAAGCGATTTAGAAAAGATAACTGTCTGGTGCGAAGAGTGGCAGTAGACCCTAAATAACAAGTGTGAGGTCATCCACATGAGTGTTAAAATGAAGTCAAACTTCGGTTACACGATAAATCAAATATAAAGGCCGTAAAATCAACTAAGTACCTAGTAATTACAATTATGAACAAATTACATTGGAAGGAACGCACAGAAAATGTTGTGGGGGAAAACTAACCAAAGACTAAGCTTCATTGGCAGGACACTTGGAAAATGTAACAGACCTACTAAGGAGACTGCCTACACTACGCTTGTCCGTTCTCGTTTAGAATACTGCTGCGCGATGTGGATCCTTACCAGATAGGACTAACGGAGTAAATCGAAAAAGTTGAAAGAAAGGCAGCACATTTCGTATTATCGTGAAATATGGGAGAGAGTCTCACAGAAATGATACAGGATTTGGGCAAGACTTCATTAAAAGAAGGCGTTTCTCGTTGCGACAGAATATTCTCACGAAATTCCATCCACCAACTTTCTCCTCCGGATGCGAAAACATTTTGTTGACACAGACCTACATAGGGGGAAATTATCAATACGATAAAATAAAGGAAATCAGAGCTCGTACGGAAAGATGTAGGTGTTCGTTATTTTCTCACTCTATATCAGATCGGAATAATAGACAATTGTGAAGATGGTGCGATGAACACTCTGCAAGGCACTTAAATGTGATTTTCAGAGTATCCATGTAGGTGTAGAGCTCCTGTGTGGGCCGTATAGTATGGCAGAGAAACTCGGCAGATATTCTCATGAGATAATAGGCAACCGTTTTACGCTGGAAAAAATTTGTTCTAAAAATTGCCACCAAGTGCACTTCTGGTGCTGTGAATGCAGGATAGACGTATGGAAATGTTTCCTTAGGTAACGGATTATGAATAGGACTTCGTCAGCAAGGTCTAACAAGTGGAAAGGTGCATTCTTCGTTTTCTTACCAACCGCCGCCTATAGTTTTTTCAGTATGCGCACCAGAGGCATTGACAAGATGCTGCAATTTTCTCGTGATTTCAACACCGACCAATGACGCGGCAGCATACTTCCCCGTTGCTGTATCATTACTAACACTACTTCAAGAGAACCAATCCTTGATTACGAATGTAGATAGATGACTATGTTCGAGAACTGACAGGGAATAGATTTATTGCATATACACCAAAGTATACCAGACAGCGATCTACACATTTCTAGCACTTCGATCGTAGTGCGTAATTTAATATCATTCCCTACGCAATGGTCACAGAGAAGTCTCGCATTCTTAGGATAAAGTTAGACTGAAAGATCTCACATTGTCTGCAGCACTGTCACTGAGTTAATATGCAGCTGACCAGAAGTAGACCGCTACATTTCGCATCTTGTGAGGTAATAGAGCGAGCCGAGTCCCTGAGCACTGTTCCGCACCAATCTTGTTCTCTGTACCCATCCAAGCGCACAAGATTTCTCCAGATGTGCGCATGTCCAGGAGGTTAGCACCCCTTATCGGTGTATAGTAGTAGAGACGAAAGTGTTGTTGCAATAGCACTCAGTCAAGAAGAACAAGAAACGTGTGGTTTTTAGGCATGATTAAACTACAGACATACGGAGTTTGAATCATTTTATGTATATCAACTGCCCTATCAATTGTAACGTATCGTGCTAGTGTTTGGGGTCAGTATTAAGAAGGTATTGGTAAGAGATATCATAAACACATGCGATCCTAAGGCTACACAGTTGTGCACTTAACACTCTATAATGTTAGAGCGGTGCACATTCCGACCTAAAACTCGTGTGGAATGCAACGCTGTTAATATTCCAATGTATGAAATATATTTCAAGCACATGACATACTTTCTTCTTGCAGGTTTCTCTACGATAAACTGAGGTGACAAACTTTAAAATGAGAAACTACTTCCTTAAAACATCGATTCTTCGTGATACATCCACAATATAAATCTGCAAAGGTGTAAGGCGTCCACTGTTCACATCCCATCACAGTTTAGAAATTGTACTATGCTTGCATCACTCATATAAAATGTTCGATAGTAACTGAGAACGCTTCTTACAAGGAAATCAACTCATATCAGCCGTGTTTGACATGTGAAATTACACGTCTTGCCGTCACTAACTACATAAGTAGGACATTTGTAAAGCAGATGTATACATGCGGAATCAGTGCCTCACAAACAGCTGTCGCTAACTTAGAATTACCTATTTATGAAACTGAAGACTTTACTTTATTGTCAAGATGTGGTAGGTGAATGGAGTACGTTGTATATATATCTTGGTTCGTCTAGACGAAAACACAGCGCGTTAGTTTCCGGAGCGTTGAAACAGAGGTCGCGATGTCTTTTCGTTAGGCAATCACAGAGTATCTCATGCCACGTGATCTCGTCAGCCGATGACAGCAGATATTCAGAGCATAAGACACGTGTTATAGTCAGCCAATAGCAAGATCAGTGGTTACTCAACGCGAACACACAGAGAAAAAGTTAACGGTTTTTATTAATGTACATAGGATAGCTACAAGAAAAGCTGAGCTTTCACACGTAATATTGATCTTTTTTGGGGTGTGTTATACTTAAAGATACATCACAAAAATGTGCCAGTAAATTTAAAATTAAGAGATAAATGTCTGGGCTCGGAATTCTTGTAAGTGGCTGGCCCTCAAACGGCTCAGTGATTTAGAAATCCGTCCCACTTGCTCACACGTAACATAATTCATCTTGTGTAAAAAGAAATGTACTTTGAAAGTAACGCTTTTCGAACCACTGTTCGCAATACTATCAGCAGACTGTTAGAAATAGGTTCGATTTACCGGTTTCCAGAGAGCGACAGAAAAGAGGCATTACTGCGCCTGAGGAGCTGCAGTGGTGTAGGAAGCTCACATGTAAATATGTATAAAGCACTAAAAGAGCTTACATTACAATATAAAAGAAACAGGGCATCAGAGCATACTCTCAAGAGCATCGGAATCTCGTAAACCATACTAAATAGCATAATTCGGCTTGAAGTGCACATTTTTTTTTCCAGATTGTCAATGAAGTAGGTCCCATCTGATATTAAGTTTTTGAGTGTGTTTTTTGGGATGTAAATTTTCTTGGAGTTCCAGTACTCTACGATCTCATTTTTGTTTCTTTACTATAGCATAATGCAACGCATGGCAGAAGATAACGTGGACTTGAAATTCAGCGAACAGTTGGAACTAACCAATACTATAGAATGAAACACTTCGTTTCAAACAAAATGATTGCCTCAGGTGAAAGATTAATAAAGCCAAATTTCTTTAGCAAACTTGCAAAAATGACTTCATTGTTCTGCAAGGCGATTAATGCTTGACTGCTAATAATAAATAATCAGAGCGTACACACACTTTCGCACCAGTGCGCGCCCCGCTAAGCACAACAGCTCAGTCGCAGCGCTCGTCCATCTCTGCACTATGAGATGGCGCTGTCTTAGAGACGGACCAAATTCTGCTTCCGCTGATCCACGTATTAATATGTAACGTGCAGCCAATGAGATTGCTGCTAACGTAGAACCTTTTCTCCTCGCGGATCATACTCGCGCAGTGATACCTGAACGGGTGAGGTTTTATAACGAGTGTACAGACCTTCGATTAGTCAGTCTGCACCAGTCTATACCAGTCTGAAACTTGACTATGGACAGGTACAGACAAATTCAATCTGCGCCTAATAAGATTATCATATTCCTGTACATAGCCATGAAGAGAAATGTATACAATCTTCATCAGAGATATGTGAGAATAAGATTAATGTACCAAGACCAAAGGAACTTCAGATTGTCAATTGTAAACAGCATTCAGAATCACGTTAGGTAATGACTATGATTTTTATTATTTTAATAAATGTGTGTAAAAATTAATCAGGTTCTGTTTAAAGCTGGTCACCGTCAATCTGCTACTCTAGGCTTGCAAGTGGCGTTTCTATCGTCTGACCTAACGGCAGAAGACAAACACGCCTCGTTAAGACCACAAGACATACAGGTATTGCTGACACTCGCCTACTTCGTTAGAGCGACAAGTCAACTAATCTGATAATGTGTGTACCGAAGGTCTTACAGTACGCACACCACGAAACTAAAATCAGAAAACGGAAACTCAAAAATATATTTTTGCCCTCCGTAATTATGTGCATCTAACTTGATAGAAATAAGTTTTGTTTTCATTTGACGTGGGAGCTGTAAACGAAGAGAAGCAGCGAAATCACTTAACGTAAACACGGGTCACGTGGAGACTAATCCCCTCCACACAACAACTCAGACGACTCTGCGCATGAGCAAATCTGGCAGCTAGGGCGCGCAAGAAAAATTTTTTTTCGGTAGCATCTGGCTGCTTGTTGCTAATGCATATACAACTGACACACCCACTTGAAGTAGCGGGAAGCGGAGAAGTTACTGCTCATACGCGGGTCAACTGCGCATGGGCATCAGCCCGCTGGCGACTGGTCAAGCGAACCTAATGTGAACAGTGGCGACGTCATGCTCATAGCAAGCAGTTTATTGTTTACGAAGAATTACATAGTCCTCGCCCTACGGCCTTTGGCATAGTTTTGCTATTTTCAGACGCTTGTGCCTGCACGGTGTTTTGTTGTTTTAAATTGCGCATTTCCTTTGCCACTAAAGATTTATTTTTTTCTCTCGTTTATATTTTATTGCTGCAGTATCATTATCCAGTAGCAGGATATAGTAACATCTTTTGTTAGAGACTCAATTCTTACCAGTCAAAACTACAAAAATTTAACTGAAAGCTAATACAATGAAAAATTCCTTTCTCAGACAAGTTGTGATTATTATTATTATTATTATTATTATTATTATTACCATTATTATCATCTATTCTTTCTCAGACGTTATCTCTGGTTAAAAATGGAAAGTGACGCGGACCTTAATCAAGCGTGACGTCCTTTTAACTGTACGGTATATGTTACATTGCATTTAGGAACTTTCGGGTAATTGAACAAGTATCAATAATTACAGATTTCAGTAGTTGTATATATGCGTTTGGATGTAGATGTATTGCCTTGATGTACTGGTGGATATTGTGTGGTATGACTCCTGTAGTTGATACTATTATTTGTATGATGTCAACTTTATCCTGATGCCACATGTCCTTGACGTCCTCAGTCAGTTGGATGTATTTTTCAATTTTTTCTGCTGTTTTCTTCTGTATATTTGTTGTGTTGGGTATGGATATTTCCATTAGTTGTGTTAATTTCTTCTTTTTATTGGTGAGTATGATGTCAGGTTTGTTATGTGGTGGTGTTTTATCTGTTGTAAAGGTTCTGTACCAGTATAATTTGTATTCATCATTCTCCAGCACATTTTGTAGTGCATACTTCTATGTGGGAAGTGTTGTTTTACTAGTTTACGTTGTACGGCAAGTTGTTTATTATTATTTTTTCTACATTGTGATGTCTTCTGGTGTATTCTGTATTTGCTAGTATTGTACATCCGCTTGTGATGTGATCTACTGCTTCTACTTGTTGTTTGCAAAGTCCGCATTTATCTGTTGTGGTATTGGGATCTTCAATAATGTTGTTGTTGTTGTTGTTGTCTTCAGTCCTGAGACTGGTTTGATGCAGCTCTCCATGCTGCTCTATCCTGTGCAAGCTGCTTCATCTCCCAGTACCTACTGCAACCTACATCCTTCTGAATCTGCTTAGTGTACTCATCTCTCGGTCTCCCTCTACGATTTTTACCCTCCACGCTGCCCTCCAATGCTAAATTTGTGATGCCTTGATGCCTCAAAACATGTCCTACCAACCGATCCCTTCTTCTAGTCAAGTTGTGCCACAAACTTCTCTTCTCCCCAATCCTATTCAATACCTCCTCATTAGTTACGTGATCTATCCACCTTATCTTCAGTATTCTTCTGTAGCACCACATTTCGAAAGCTTCTATTCTCTTCTTGTCCAAACTAGTTATCGTCCATGTTTCACTTCCATACATGGCTACACTCCAAACAAATACTTTCAGAAACGACTTCCTGATACATAAATCTATATTCGATGTTAACAAATTTCTCTTCTTCAGAAACGCTTTCCTTGCCATTGCCAGTCTACATTTTATATCCTCTCTACTTCGACCATCATCAGTTATTTTACTTCCTAAATAGCAAAACTGCTTTACTACTTTAAGTTTCTCACTTGCTAATCTAATTCCCTCAGCATCCCCCGATTTAATTAGACTACATTCCATTATCCTCGTTTTGCTTTTGTTAATGTTCATCTTATATCCTCCTTTCAAGACACTGTCCATTCCGTTCAACTGCTCTTCCAAGTCCTTTGCCGTCTCTGACAGAATTACAATGTCATCGGCGAACCTCAAAGTTTTTACTTCGTCTCCATGAATTTTAATACCTACTCCAAATTTTTCTTTTGTTTCCTTTACTGCTTGCTCAATATACAGATTGAATAACATCGGGGAGAGGCTACAACGCTGTCTCACTCATTTCCCAACCACTGCTTCCCTTTCATGCCCCTCGACTCTTATTACTGCCATCTGGTTTCTGTACAAATTATAAATAGTCTTTCGCTCCCTGTATTTTACCCCTGTCACCTTTAGAATTTGAAAAAGAGTATTCCATTCAACATTGTCAAAAGCTTTCTCTAAGTCTACAAATGCTAGAAACGTAGGTTTGCCTTTTCTTAATCTTTCTTCTAAGATAAGTCGTAAGGTCAGTATTGCCTCACGTGTTCCAACATTTCGACGGAATCCAAACTGATCCTCCCCGAGGTCTGCATCTACCAGTTTTTCCATTCGTCTGTAAAGAATTCGCGTTAGTATTTTGCAGCCGTGGCTTATTAATCTGATAGTTCGGTAATTTTCACATCTGTCAGCACCTGCTTTCTTTGGGATTGGAATTATTATATTCTTCTTGAAGTCTGAGGGTATTTCGCCTGTCTCATACATCTTGCTCACCAGCTGGTAGAGTTTTGTCATGACTGGCTCTCCCAAGGCCGTCAGTAGTTCTAATGGAATGTTGTCTACTCCGGGGGCCTTGTTTCGACTCAGGTCTTTCAGTGCTCTGTCAAACTCTTCACGCAGTATCGTATCTCCCATTTCGTTTTCATCTACATCCTCTTCTATTTCCATAATATTGTCCTCAAGTACATCGCCCTTGTATAAACCTTCTATATACTCCTTTCACCTTTCTGCCTTCCCTTCTTTGCTTAGAACTGGGCTGCCATCTGAGCTCTTGATATTCATACACGTGGTTCTCTTCTCTCCAAAGGTCTCTTAAATTTTGCTGTAGGCAGTATCTATCTTACCCCTAGTGAGATAAACTTCTACATCCTTACATTTGTCCTCTAGCCATCCCTGTTTAGCCATTTTGCACTTCCTGTCGATCTCATTTTTGAGACGTTTGTATTCCTTTTTGCCTGCTTCATTTACTGCATTTTTATATTTTCTCCTTTCATCAATTAAATTCAATATTTCTTCTGTTATCCAAGGATTTCTAGCAGCCCTCGTCTTTGTACCTACTTTATCCCCTGCTGCCTTCACTACTACATCCCTCAGAGCTACCCATTCTTCTTCTACTGTATTTCTTTCCCCTATTCCTGTCAATTGTTCCTTTATGCTCTCTCTGAAACTCTGTACAACCTCTGGTTCTTTCAGTTTATCCAGGTCCCATCTCCTTAATTTCCCACATTTTTGCAGTTTCTTCAGTTTTAATCTACAGGTCATAACCAATAGATTGTGGTCAGAGTCCACATCTGCCCCTGGAAATGTCTTACAACTTAAAACCTGGTTCCTAAATCTCTGTCTTACCATTATATAATCTATCTGATACCTTTTAGTACCTCCAGGGTTCTTCCACGTATACAACCTTCTTTCATGATTCTTAAACCAAGTGTTAGCTATGATTAAGTTGTGCTCTGTGCAAAATTCTACTAGGCGGCTTCCTCTTTCACTTCTTAGCCCCAATCCATATTCACCTACTATGTTTCCTTCTCTCCCTTTTCCTACACTCGAATTCCAGTCACCCATTACTATTAAATTTTCGTCTCCCTTCACTATCTGAATAATTTCTTTTATTTCATCGTACATTTCTTCAATTTCTTCATCATCTGCAGAGCTAGTTGGCATATAAACTTGTACTACTGTAGTAGGTGTGGACTTCGTATCTATCTTGGCCACAATAATGCGTTCACTATGCTGTTTGTAGTAGCTTACCCGCATTCCTATTTTCCTATTCATTATTAAACCTACTCCTGCATTACCCCTATTTGATTTTGTGTTTATAATCCTGTAGTCACCTGACCAGAAGTCTTGTTCCTCCTGCCACCTAACTTCACTAATTCCCACTATATCTAACTTTAACCTATCCATTTCCCTTTTTAAATTTTCTAACATACCTGCCCGATTAAGGGATCTGACATTCCACGCTCCGATCCGTAGAACGCCAGTTTTCTTTCTCCTGATAACGACATCCTCCTAAGTAGTCCCCGCCCGGAGATCCGAATGGGGGACTATTTTACCTCCGGAATATTTTACCCAAGAGGATGCCATCATCATTTAATCATACAGTAAAGCTGCATGTCCTCGGGAAAAATTACGGCTGTGGTTTCCCCTTGCTTTCAGCCGTTCGCAGTACCAGCACAGCAAGGCCGTTTTGGTTAATGTTGCAAGGCCAGATCAGTCAATCATCCAGACTGTTGCCCCTGCAACTGCTGAAAAGGCTGCTGCCCCTCTTCAGGAACCACACGTTTGTCTGGCCTCTCAACAGATACCCCTCTGTTGTGGTTGCACCTACGGTACGGCCATCTGTATCGCTGAGGCACGCAAGCCTCCCCACCAACGGCAAGGTCCATGGTTCATGGGGGGAGGCTTCAATAATAAGCTTGCTGTAATATCTGGAGTTTATCGTTTGATCCTGTACTGCAATCATAAATCCTTCCATCTCACTGCATATATTACCTTTTCTTAGCCATGTGCTGGATGCATCTTGATCGATGTGTGGCTGTGTTAGATGATACGGGTGCTTGCCATGTAGTGTTTTCTTTCTCCAATTTACTTGCTTCTTATCTGTTGATGTTATGTGATCTAGAAGTGGTTATCCCCCCTGCGGGTCCAGGGTTAGAATAGGCCCAAGGTATTCCTGCCTGTCGTAAGAGGCGACTAAAAAGATTCCCTCACCCTCAAGGGGGTAGTTTGCACCTGCGTCCAGAGACGGAAGGTTCCACGAAATATATTTGCGGTCATTTTGGTTTGTTCACTTCATCTCGTTTCTTCCTTCCTTTGGTTGGTTCCTTTCTTTGGTCTTCTCCATCTCACTGTCTTACTTACTCTTTCCCTTGCCTTCTTCTACTTGCCTTCTTCTCCTTGCCTTCTCTGGTCTCCGCCTCAGCGTTTGAGACAGTCTGTCCATTCTTTCCCTCTCTTTCTTTTTCCTCTTCTTCCTTCCTCCCTGTGCCGACCCACGCGTTCGCACGCGTAGCCGATGACTTGGTAACGCGTGATTCCCTGCCCTGGGTAGACATGTAAGGCACGCACGTACCCCCTGGTAAAGGCCAGGCCCAGGGACGGGTGATTCCCTGAGCTGGCACCTTCCGACCATGCCGATTGGTCCCTCAGTCTGTTTCTTGGGAGGTGTGACCTGAGGTGTGAACAATCACCTAAGGCGGGAGTGTCCTCTGAGAGGGTCCCCACAAGGAAGGAATGCGCCATTGGAGATGCTGGCAATCATGGGGATTCCTCCACAATGGATTTCTCTTCTCCTTCTCTCTCGGCTTCTGCCCAAAAACGGAAACTTGACCAGCCACCAGTTACAAAAGTACTACCGCCTGCCCCACAGTTCCTAGTAGTTTCTCGATCTGAGGACAGAAAGGATTTTTCCTCTGTCAACTTTCGGTATTCAGAAGGGCGTAGATCCCATAGCTGGATCGGTCAAGTCTTGTACCACGTTGCGTAACTGTACCTTGTTACTAGAAACTGAGAGCGCCTTTTAGGCACAAAAATTCCTTTGGCCCACACTTCTGTACACGTTCCCTGTCTGGGTGCAGGCTCACCACACTTCAAATTCGTCTCGTGGTGTGGTATATCCTAGATCACTCGACGGATTGACTGACGAGGAGATTCAGTTTTTCCTCGCTGAGCAGGGAGTGACGGCTGTCCATAGGGTCATTAAAAAGGTCAACAATGACCTTGTACCGACCAGGAGACTTCCTTGACCTTTGATAGTGTTTAGCTGCCGTCGCGCATCAAAGTGGGCTACGAGGTTATTTCTGTTCGCCCCTATGTCCCGACACCTACGCGGTGCTACCAGTGTCAGCGTTTTAATCACACTCGCCAGTCTGGTTGCAATGCGGCTAAATGTGTCACTTGTGGCAGGGATGCCCATGAGGGTGACTGTCCACCTCCGTCTCCTCATTGTGTAAACTGTCCCGGTGGCCATGCAGCGTCCTCCCGCGACTGTCCCGTCTACATGGAAGAACGCTGTATCCAAGAAATTTGGGTCCACCTCGGCTGCTCGCAAGCTAGTAGGAAGCCCACGCTGCTCCTAGCGGGGAAATACATTACCGTCCTCGCCTACATTGGACTACCAGGGAGGTGGCGACGCAGACATGCGATCTGACCTTCAGCACTACGGTCGTCCGTTCGGCCAGTGCTAAAATCTCCCTGTTGACGTCTCCTCTTCCTCCTGTCACCCCTCCAACACAAGGACCTTTATCAGCTTCTGCAAGGACGAAGACCCAGAAGTCAGATGCACGGGCCTTTAAGAAGGAACAGTCTCGTGCAGACCTCCTACGTACCTCGAACTCTCAGCCATCGACCAATACTACCACAAAACGACCTTCGACGAAGGCTCATAGGAAGCACAGTTCTCCTTCCCCGCCACGGCGCATTTCTTCTCCTGCGCCGCGCAGCGGTTGCCGCCCCAGGACGTCGTCCCTTTCTCCTGGCCGCACCGCTGGTAGCCGAACATCTGGCCGTTCACCAGCGGAGGAAGCTCCCCCTCGTGGCCATCTTCACAAGATGGCCGATGAACCGATAGAACAAATGGACGATGACTGTCCGCCTCCTGCTAGCGGCGGCAGTGCTCGTTCGAAGCCGGGCCCTCAGCGGCCTTCTAGATGACCCCTTCTTGCATCTTCTTCTTCTCACGATGGCACTTATTCACTAGAATATTCGCAGCATTCGTTCCAGCCGAGAGGACTTGAAATTGCTGCTCCGCTCGCACCGTCCGCTCGTCGTAGCCCTCCAGGAAACGAAGCTACGCCCATTCGATGAAATTGCCTTGGCACACTAAACCTCTGAGCGTTTTGACTTACCCCTGTGGCAGGTATTTCGGCTCATGGAGGGGTTGTGTTGCTGTTCTGGGATGATATCTACTATGATCCCATCACATTGCACACCGGCCTGCAGGCAGTTGCTTTCCACATTACTCTCCCCAATTTTACATTTTCCATCTGTACCGTTCACACTCCATCGTCGTCTGCCGTTAGCAGGGCAGACATGATGCAAATTATTGCTCAGCTCCCTGCACCATTTTTGTTAACTGGAGACTTCAATGCTCACCATCCTCTTTGGGGCTCTCCAGAATCCTGTCTGAGGGGCTGCCTGTTAGCAGACGTTTTGAACCAGCTCAATCTAGTCTGCCTCAATACTGGCGCCCCTACTCTCCTTTCAGACACCTCTCACACCTATTCCAATTTAGACCTCTCTGTATGTACTACCCAACTTGCACGCCGGTTTGAGTGGTATGCGCTTAGTGATATATTTTCGAGCGACCACTTCCCGTGTGTTATCCATCTCCTACATCATACCCCCTCTCCGTGCTCAACTAGTTGGAACATCTCCAAAGCAGACTGGGGGCTCTTCACTTCCAGGGCGACCATTCAGTATCAAACCTTCACAAGCTGCGATAGTAAGATCGCACATCTCACGGAAGTCATTCTCACAGCTGCTGAATATTCCATCCCTCACACTACTTCTTCTCCACGCCGCGTACCGGTCCCCTGGTGGAACGCAGCACGTAGAGACTTCTTACATGCTCGTCGACGTGCTTTACGCACCTTTAAACGCCACCCTACAGTGGCGAATTGTATCAATTATAAACGATTACGTGTGCAGTGTCCTCGTATTTTTAAAGAAAGCAAGAAAGCCAGCTGGACTGCTTTCACAAGCACCTTGAACAGTTTTACTCCTTCTGTTGTCTGGGGTAGCCTGCGCCGGCTATCTGGCACTAAGGTCCACTCACCAGTTTCTGGCTTGACGGTCGCGAATGACGTCCTTGTGGCCCCTGAGGATGTCTCCAATGCCGTCGGCCGCTTTTTCGCAGAGGTTTCGAACTCCACTCATTATCCCCCTGCTATCCTCCCCCGAAAACAGGCAGAGGAGGCTCGGCCACCTAATTTCCACTCTTCGAACTGTGAAAACTACAATGCCCCATTCACCATGCAGGAACTCGAAAATGCACTTGCCCGGTCACGGTCCTCTGCTCCGGGGCCTGATTCAATTCATATTCATATTCAGATGCTGAAGAACCATTCTCCTGCGGTGTTCCCGCATGCTGGCGCGAGTCTATTGTTGTACCGATTCCTAAGCCGGGGAAGGACAAGCACTTGCCTTCCAGTTATCGACCCATCTCGCTTACCAGCTGTGTCTCTAAGGTGATGGAGTGAATGGTTAACTCTCGGTTGGTTTGGCTGCTCGAATGTACTTACCAATGTACAATGTGGATTTCGGAGACGCCGCTCTGCTGTTGACCAGCTGGTTACCTTGTTGACCTTCATTATGAATAACTTCTTGCGGAAACGCCCGACCGCGGCTGTGTTCTTTGATTTGGAGAATGCTTACGACACCTGTTGGAGGGCGGGCATTCTCCGCACCATGCATACATGGGGCCTTCACGGTCGCCTCCCTCTTTTTATTCGTTCCTTTTTAATGGATCGACAGTTCAGGGTACGTGTGGGTTCTGTCCTGTCAGACAACTTTCGCCAGGAAAATGGGGTGCCACAGGGCTCCGTTTTGAGCGTCGCTCTCTTCGTCATAGCGATCAATCCAATAATGGATTGCCTCCCAGATGATGTGTCAGGCTCCCTTTCGTGGACGATTTTACCATCTATTGCAGCGTGCAGCGTACATGTTTCCTGGAGCGCTGTCTTCAGCGTTCTCTGGACCGTCTTTACTCCTGGAGTGTCGCCAATGGCTTCAGTTTTTCAGCCGAGAAAACGGTCTGTATTAACTTCTGGTGCTACAAAGAGTTTCTCCCACTGTCCTTACGACTCGGCCCCATTGCTCTCCCATTCGTGAAGACAACAAAGTTTTTAGATCTTACATTTGACAGGAAACTTAGTTGGTCTCCACATGTCATATTTGGCTGCACGTTGTACCCGTTCTCTAAATGTCCTCCGTGTTCTCAGTGGCACGTCGTGGGGAGCGGATCGAACCGTCCTACTTCGCCTATATCGGTTGATCGTCCGCTCCAAGCTGGATTATGGGTGCTTTGTATACTCCTCTGCACGGCCATCCATCTTACGCCGCCTCAACTCCATACAACATCGGGGTTTACGTCTTGCGATTGGAGCGTTTTGTACTAGTCCCGTCGAGAGTCTTCATGCTGAAGGCGGTGAATTGCAGCTCACCTACTGTCGCGATATACTGCTTTGTCGTTACGCCTGTCGGCTTCTGTCAATGCCCGACCACCCATCGTATCGTTCCTTTTTTGACGACTGTCTCGACCGTCAATACGCGTTGTATGTCTCTGCCCTGCTACCCCCTGGAGTTCGCTTTCGTCGCCTCCTTCAACACCTTGATTTTTCACTCAATGCAACCTTTAAAGTGGGCCACACGCTACCTTGGCTCCAGTCGCAGGTTCGCGTTCACCTTGACCTCAGCTCGCTCCCAAAGGAGGTTACCCCCTGTTCAATATACCACTCCCGTTTTGTCGAACTTCGTTCGAAGTTCATTAATATGACCTTCATTTATACAGATGGCTCTAAGACCAATGATGGGGTCGGGTGTTCTTTTATTGTTGGGGCACAAAGTTTCAAATAGCGGCTACATGGTCATTGTTCTGTCTTTACAGCTGAGCTCTTTGCCCTCTACCAGGCTGTTCTTTACGTCTGCCGCCACCGACATTCTGCTTATGTCATCCGCTCCGATTCTCTGAGCGCCATCCAGAGCCTCAGTGATCCGTGTCCGGTTCACCCTTTCGTGCACCGGATCCAACGCTCTCTTCAGCAGCTGGTGGACGACGGGTCTCCAGTTAGCTTTATGTGGGTTCCTGGCCATGTCGGTATCCCTGGGAACGAAGCTGCAGATGCCGCGGCCAAGGCTGCGGTCCTCCAGCCTCGGACGGCTTCTTGTTGTGTCCCTTCATCAGATTGTAGCACGGTCATTTGTCGGCGCGTATTATCGCTGTGGCATGCCGATTGGGCTGCACTTAGGGACAACAAGCATCGGGTCTTGAAACCTCTTCGCGCGGCTTGGACGTCCTCCTCACGACGTCCTCAGCGGGAGGAGGTCGTTTTGGCCTGGCTACGAATTGCACACTGCCCGTTCAGCCATCGCCATCTACTGGCGGTTGCGCCGGCGCCGTTCTGTCCATGGGGGCAATTGCTCACTGTCCGCCACATTTTAACGTCCTGTTCGGATTTTACTACACTGCGTCTTGATCTTGGCCTGTCATGTACTCTGGATGCCATTTTAGCGGATGACCCAGGGCTGCTACTCGCGTTCTTCGTTTTATCAACTTGACACACCTGTCTGACGTTTGATTATGCTGTAGTTTTCTAATCCTATGCCTGTTAATACGTCTTTTATAGTGTTGTCCCTTTTAGTTGCTGTTGTAACCTCGTTCATCGCGGTGCATTCCTAACTTAGTCAGGGCGCTAATGACCATTGTAGTTGTGCGCCCTAAAACCACAAAAAAGTGGTTATGAAATTGCAAATGGTGTAGCTGATGTCTTTATGTGATTTATTGTTTTGTGTATTTTGCTAGTTTCTGATGATTCTAGAAAGAACTTTCTGAAATTGTCTACCTGTCCATAATGTAGGTTTTCTGTCGATAAATCCCCTTCCTCCTTCCTTTCTGCTTAATGTGAATCTTCCTGTTGCTGAATGTATGTGACGTATTCTATATTTGTGGCATTGTGATCTTGTAAGTTTATTGAGTGCTTCTAGGTCTGTGTTACTCGATTTCACTACCCCAAATGAGTAGGTCAATATTGGTATAGCATAATTATTTATAGCTTTTGGTTTGTTTCATGATGTCAATCTGTTTTAAGTATTTTTGTTAGTCTTTGTCTATATTTTTCTTTCAGTTCTTCAATATTTTTATTATCTATTCCTATTTATTGTCTGTATCCTAGATATTTATAGGCATGTTTTTTTCCATCGCTTCTAAGCAGTCGCTGTTGTTATCCAATATGTAATCTTCTTGTTCAGTGTTTTCCCTTGACTGTTATTTTTCTTACATTTATCTGTTCCAAAAGCCATATTTATATCATTGCTGAATACTTCTGTTATCTTTAGTAATTGGATGAGTTGTTGATTTGTTGCTACCAGTAGTTTTACATCATCCATGTATAGCAAACATGTGATTTTGTGTGGGTATGTTCCAGTAATACTATATCCATAATCTGTATTATTTAACATGTTTGATAGTGGGTTCAGAGCAAGACAGAACCAGAAAGTACTTAATGAGTCTCCTTGGTATATTCAACGCTTAATCTGTATTGGCTGTGATGTGATATTATTTGAATTTGTTTGGATATTAAGTGTAGTTTTCCAATTTTTCATTACTATGTTTAGGAACTGTATCAGTTTAGGATTTACTTTGTATATTTCCAATATTTGTAGTAACCATGAGTGGGGTACACTGTCAAAAGCTTTTTGGTAATCAATGTGTGCGTAGTGTAGCGACCTTTGTTTAGTTTTAGCTTGATATGTTATCTCTGCATCTATTATCAGTTGCTCTTCACGTCCTTGTGATCGTTTGCAACAGCCTTTTTGTTATTCATTTATAATTTTGTTCTGTGTTGTATGTGTCACTAATTTCTGTGTAATGACTGAAGTTATTATTTTGTATATTGTTGGTAGTGATGTTACGGGGCGATATTTTGCTGGGTTTGCTGTGTCTGCTTGATCATTAGGTTTCAGATAAGTTATTCCAAGTGTAAGTGTATCAGGGAATGTGTAAGGGTCTGCAATTAAACTGTTAAACAATTTAGTTAGATGTGAATGTGTTGAGGTGAACTTATTTAGCCACAAATTTGCTATTTTATCTTTTCCAGGGGCTTTCCAATTGTGAGTAGAATTAATTGCTTGGGTGACTTCATGTTGCAAAATTATCATTTCAGGCATTTGTGGTACATCTTGTGTGTGTCTGTTTCTGCTTGTATCCACCGTGCATGCCTATTATGTTGTAGTGGGTTTGACCATATTTTGCTCCAGCAGTGTTCCATGTCTGTTATGTTTGGTGGATTATCTATTTTAATGTGTGTGTTATCTATTGTCTGGTAAAATTTCTTTTGGTTTATGTTGAATGTTTGGTTTTGTTTCCTCCTATTTCCACATTTTTGTATCTTCTAAGTCGTTTGGCCAATGCTTGTAATTTCTGCTTCTTTTCATCTAATTGCTCTATCGCTTCTTGTTGTGAGATTTTACATAACCTTTTTCGTTTTTTGTTTGAAATTTGATTTCTTATAAATTGTGTTAGCTGTCCGATGTCTTTTCTCAGTTTTTCTATTCTGATCTGTAGCCTGTGTTGCCATGCTGGTTTTGTGGGTTTCTTATGTGTGTTGATTTGTTCTGATCTCTGCCTAGTGTGTATATTTAGTGTAGTGAGTGCCTCTACATAAACCAGTAGTTGTAACTGTTCCATAGTTGTATTTTCATTTATTTTGTTGTGAATGATTGTGTTGATAGTTTTTATTGTTTCGACTTGTGGGTTATTTGGTGGTCTATGCAAGAATGGTCTAACGTCTGTATTTGTGTCTTTGTATTCTATATATGTTAGCTGAAATTTTTCTTCTATATCTAACATGTGTGTCACTTTGTGTTCTATTTGTGCTTGTTCTGGTGGCCGTCTTAAGATTTCGTTTTCCTCTGATTGTTTAATTGATGCGTGGTGTTCTTTGTTTGCTCTGGGATGTGTGAGTCCATTACTTTATTTTCTTCTTCTGATTGCACATTATTTTGTTCCAGTATTTGTTGTACTTGTTGTTTGATGTTTTCTAATTCTGGGTGTGGTACCCTGTTATTTTTTATCATTACACGGATCTGATCAGATAGTCGTTGTTCTGTTAAATATTTTAATTCTGTGTATCTGGTAATAAATGTTGTGTATACTTCTGATCTTTATCCAGTTGTGTTGGTTCCTAAGTTTGTTGCTTGGTAATAACAGAACTTAAGGTGTCGGTTAAATTCATCTGACCATCTCATCCTATGTCTTGGTTTTCCTTCTAGAGTGGTTGCAGGAAGCATATCCTGCAAAACACCTCTATTTGGATTTAAATCATTTTCCGTGTGGCTAGCAGTGTCGTTACCATTGTGGACGGGCATAGGGTTCCAGCGTCGTCCCCGACCATGACAGCGCTTGTCCGAGGCTTCCTTGGTTCTGCCATGAACCAACTAATCATACTAAAAGGGGGGTTAGCCCTATTAGTGGTTTGTTCTTTTCGTCGCCTTTTACGACTGGCAGAACATACCGGAGGCTTACTCTTTTCCCGTTCCTCCACGGGGGTTTATTATTATTATTATTATTATTATTGGCAACGGCAGAAGTTGTACAAATATGTTGATAACCATAACTGTTATACAGCAGACACTATTAATTCTGCACTCACATATTTATCTGAATTTAAAAATTTGTGAACATCCAGAATAAATAACTATTAGCCTACGATACAGTGAGGATACAGACATTCGAGAAGAAATCTGCAGAGATTTTAAATCGCGCATGCAACTTAAAGAAGAAATAGTTCAGGACCCCCTGCAGGTTTGGGGGTTAGAATTGGCCCGCGGTATTCCTGCCAGTCGTAAGAGGCGACTAAAAGGAGTCTCAAACTTTTCGGCCTTATATGATGGTACCCTGTTAGGTTTGACCTCCATTTCTCAAAATTTTCCCAAGAGCGAGCCGGTTGGGGAAGGGCGCCTTACTTGGTGAATTGTGTCAATCTTGCAATCAGGCCTTGCGCCAGCTTATACACCGTTGAACTGCAGTCCTGTCCGCTCTCCATCTCTTGGGCATGACTCTGTTTCTGCATGCAGATTACACCTTGCACTGTGCAATGCCTCTTTCTGCACCGATGGCAACCATGGACCACATGTTACCTAACATCCAGCACGGTAGCCAGTCCGTTGTGGTGGGGCCGCCATGTACCCTATTGGTTGTAGCCCCCTGACAACACAGGGATCGCTCTACTGATGCCTGCGCCGTTAACTCCCTACGTATGCCAAGGAGTAGATGCCTATCCTCCTGGGGTATCGGGACTCCCGGCAATGGCCATCCTGCCAGATGGCTCTTGGAGTGGCTGAGTGGCTCCCATGGGGAGGGCCCTTGGTCGGAGTAGGTGGCATCAGGGCGGATGACCCGCAATGAAGAGTGGTACATCGTCTCTCGCTGGTGGCCAGCCGCCAACAGTCTCTAAGCGTTCTCGGGCTCAGATTAACACTCAGAAGTACGATCCGAAAACGTTCCCCTCCCTGGCCACACTGTGGGGGGAACATAAGTCGCAGGATGGCAGTTATTCGCCCTGCTTCATAGTTTGTACGAGGGCTGATGGGGAGTCTTTTCTCTCCACAAAGCCTCAGTTCTTCGTCGAGCATTTAGAGGACAAGTTTGGGGAGGTGGAGGGCTTGTCAAAAATGCGCTCTGGGTCAGTCCTGATACAAACGGCATCCTCTGCCCAGTCACGACGGTTACTCGCTTGTGACAAGTTGGGGGATATTGCCGTTACGATCACACCCCATAAGAGTTTAGATATGGTCCAGGGAGTTATTTACCATATGTATCTTCTTTTGCAGTCTGATGAAGAGCTGCGCGCCAATTTAGAGCGCCGAGGTGTACATTTCGTCCGGCACGTTCATTGGGGTCTGAAGGAAAATCAGATTGCTACCGGTGCCTTCATCTTGGCCTTCGAAGGGGATACATTACCGGAAAAGGTCAAGGTGATGGTCTACCGATGTGATGTTAAGCCCTATATCCCTCCCACGATGCGGTGCTTTAAGTGCTGGAAGTTGGGCCATATGTCTTCTCGCTGCACTTCCAGCCTCACATGTCGAGATTGCGGACGCCCATCACATCCCAATACTCCATGTGCCCCGCCTCCCATCTGTGTCAACTGTGGGGAGCACCATTCACCTTGCTCGCCAGACTGCCGAATTTTCCAGAATGAGCGTAAATTCATGGAATACAAGACCCTGGACCGACTAACCTATACCGAGGCCAAAAGGAAATACGACTGACTCCATCCAGTGAGAATGTCTTCTTCCTACGCTGCTGCCACAACACCCGTGCTAGCCCCGTCTGTTTCTCCAATTGTGGCCGGATCGACAAGTAGTACAACTCCTCCTGCCCCCTCGCCAGTCGGGGGCTCTACCCACCGGGTTGCTCCTGCGCCACCTACCTCAGGAGCAACACCATCCCACCCATTGGGGACGTCCGTCCCCACTTCTAAGCCGGAGAAGTGTCCAACTTCTTTGGATTCTAAAGCTCGCAAGGGGTCCCTTGGGTCCCTCCCTTCCCACGTTTCCGCCAGCGAGGAGGCTGACTTCACGATCCTCCTACGTCCCAGAGACTGAATCGGTGAAGCCCTCCCAGTCGGTGCGACCCAAGGAACGGCGTGAGAAACCCAAGAAGAGCTCTCAGCCCAAGGAACTCGTGGTGGCAGCCATCCCACCGCAACCTTCCAGCTCTGCGTCTGAGGATGCGGTGGAGATTCTGGTGTCCGCTGAGGACCTCCATCTCGCCGGTCCGTCATACGCCATGGAAAGCACTATCACAGGTGCTAAATCGGAAGCAGCAGGTGACCCAGCGGCGTAATCTCCCTTCCCAGTCCTGTCACGCCTTTCTCAGCCATGGAAAACACCATCCTCCAGTGGAACTGCAGCGGTTTCTTCCACCATCTAGCTGAGCTCCGCCAACTTATCTGCCTTCACCCTTTCCTCTGCCATGCTCTGCAGGAAACTTGGTTTCCGGCAATGCGAACCCCCGCCCTCCGTGGCTACCGGGGTTATTATAAGAACCGGGCAGCTTATGAAAGGGTGTCTGGTGGCGTCAGCATATATGCCCTGAACTCTATTCACAGCGAGTCTGTACCTCTCCAAACACTTTAGAGGCTGTCGCTGTTCGGGTGTGGACGCCACAGGCTGTTACCCTCTGCAGTCTTTACCTTCCACCAGATGGTGATGTCGCGCAGCATGTCCTGGCTGCTCTGATAGCTCAATTGCCTCCACCTTTCTTGTTACTGGGCGACTCTAACGCCCATAACCACCTGTGGGGTGGGTCGGTAGCAACAGGTCGAGGCGCCATCGTTGAGCATTTATTGGCGCAGCTCGATCTCTCGATATTACATGATGATGCCTTCACACACTTCAGTGTGGCGCATGGCACATACTCCGCCATTGACCTTTCGATCTGTAGCCCTAGCCCCTTACCGTCTGTCCAATGGAGAGTGCATGACGACCTTTGTGGTTGTGACCACTTACTGATCTTTCTGTCACTACCACAGCGTCAGTCTTCTGGGCGCCCTAGCAGATCGGCTCTGAATAAGGCTGACTGGGACTTGTTCTCCTCCACTGCCGTTATTGAGCCTCTCTCTAACGATGACATTCATGCAGTTGTTCAATCGGTCACCTCCGGCATCGTTACTGCCGCCGAATCTGCCATTCTCCGTTCTTCTGGGTCCCCTCTGCAGCGGACTGTGCCTTGGTGGTCGTCTGAGATCGCTGAAGCGATTGAAGCTCGCCGGCGGGCGCTCCAGCGTTACAAGCGACATCCCTCAATCGAACAACTTATCGCCTTCCAACGGCTGCGTGCGCGAGCCTGTCGCATTATCCGCCAACGCAAGCAGGAGTGCTGGGAGCGGTGTGTGTCCACCATTGGCCTCCATGTCACTCCATCGCAGGTGTGGGTCAAGATTCGCCGCCTCTATGGCTATCGGTCCCCTGTCAGAGTCTCTGCGCTCTCACTAAATGGTGCAGTTTGTACTGACTCCTACGTCATTGCAAACCGCTTGGCAGAGCACTTTGCTCTGAATTCCGCTTCTGCCAACTACCCCTTGGGCTTCCACTCCATTAAAGAGCGGATAGAGCGTCGGAGTCTCTCTCTTCGCACCCACCATCCAGAATTGTACAATGTTCCATTCGGTGAGTGGGAATTCCGCAGCGTCCTCGCCGATTGTCCTGATACCGCTCCTGGCCCAGATAGCATCCACTCCGATGCTGAAACACCTTTCAGTGGACTGCCAGCGACGCCTCCTCGACCTTTACAACTTCGTTTGTGGCGAGGGTGAGTTTTCATCGCAATGGCGGGATTGTCTTGTTGTCCCCGTTCTGAAACTGGAGAAGAACCCTTTGGAGGTGGACAGCTACCGTCCCATTAGCCTCACCAACCTTCTTTGCAAGTTGCTTGAACGGATGGTGAGCCGGTGCTTGAATTGGGTACTGGAGTCTTGGGGCCTTCTGGCTCCGTTTCGGGGTGGGTTCCGTAAAGGCCCCTCCGCCGCCGACAATCTGGTGAGCCTGGAGTCGGCCATCCGTACTGCCTTTGCCCGCCGTCAGCATCTGGTCACTGTCTTTTTCGACATGCAGAAGGCATACGATACGCCATGGCGTCATCACATCTTTTCTACGCTTCATGGATGGGGCCTCTGGGGCCCTCTGCCGATCTAAATCCGCAATTTTCTGTCGTATCGTACCTTCCGCGTTCACGTCGCGGCCTCATATAGTTCCTCCCAAGTCCAGGAGAAGTGTGCCACAGGGTTCTGTTCTAAGTGTCTGTCTGTTTTTAATAGCCATTAACGGGCTCGCTGTGGTCGTGGGAAATACTGTCTCCGCTTCCCTTTATGCTGACGACTTCTGCCTTTACTACAGCTCTATTGGCATTGCAGCTGCTGAACGTCAGCTACAGGGCGCAATCCGCAAGGCGCAGTCTTGGGCTGTAGCGCATGGTTGTCAGTTTTCGGCAGCCAAGACCTGCGTTATGCATTTCTGCCGGCGACGCACTGTTCACCCGGAGCCGAGGCTTTATCTCGACGGCGAGCTTCTTACAGTGCTGGAGTAACATAGGTTTTTGGGGGTGGTTTTTGATGCACGGTTGACTTGGCTGCCTCATATTCGGCAGCTTAAACAGGCGTGTTGACGGCATCTAAATGCTCTGCGATGCCTGAGTCACACCAGGTGGGGCGCCGACCGATCTACTCTCCTACGGCTTTACCAGGTGTTAATCCAGTCCTGTCTGGACTATGCGAGTCTGGCTTATGGCTCAGCATCCCCATCTGCATTGCGGCTGCTGGACCCAATCCTCCACAGCGGGATACGCCTTGCCACTGGTGCCTTCTGGACCAGCCCTGTGGACAGCATACTTGTGGAGGCATGTGTCCCTCCACTGCGGTTACGACGCCTAAAATTACTGGCTGCTTATTCTGCCCATGTTTTTAGCTCGCCCGGGCATCCAAATTATCGTGTCCTGTTCCCGCAGTCAGTCGTCCGTCTGCCAGAACGTCGGCCCCGGTAGGGTTGTCCGATCGCCGTAAGCGTCAAACAGCTTCTCTATGGGCTTTCCGGGCCCCTCTGCGTACACCCCCATGGTGTGTGCCTCGCCCTTGCCTTCAGCTCGACTTGACACAGGGCCCGAAGGTGGCCTTCCGAAGCCGCTTTTATTCCACCCTGGCCACGTATCAGGGCTCTGGCGTTGTCTATACCGACGGTTCGATGGTTGCTTGTCTAGTCGGTTATGCACTAACTCTAGGGTACCACTCTGAACAACGTTCGTTGCCGACTGGCTGCAGTGTTTACAATGCTGAGCTGGTCGCCATCTTTCGTGCCCTAGAGTATATCCGCTCCTGCTCAGGTGAGTCCTTCGTTATCTGTAGCGGTTCCCTGAGCGGTTTACGAGCTCTCGACCAGTGTTTCCCTCGTTCTCGTCTGGTGATGGCTATCCAGGAATCCCTGCATACTCTTGCCCGTTGCGGCAGATCTGTGGTCTTTGTTTAGACCCTGGGCCATGTTGGGATACCCGGAAATGAAACTGTTGACCGCCTGGCGAAAGAGGCCACTAGTGCACCATCTCTGGAGATTGGCCTCCCGGTGACTGATATGCGGGCACTATTACGCTGCAAAGTTTTCGATTTATGGGACACTGATTGGCGCAACCTGCCCGTGCCAAACTAACTCCGCCGTATCAAGAAGACGACTACTGTGTGGCGGTCATCAATGCGAGCCAACCGCAGGGACTCAGTCGTCCTTTGTCGGCTTCGCATTGGCCACACCCGACTCACGTACAGTTATTTACTGTGTCGTGAGGATCCCCCTCTTTGTCGTTGTGGGGCGTCCTTGACGGTGGTCCATATTCTGTTGGAGTGCGCCCTTTTAACTGTGCTCAGGCAGACTTTTGCGCTGCCTGATACGCTCTCTGCGCTTTTATCTGACGACCCTTCCATAGGGGACATAGTTCTGCGTTTTATTCGGGCAGGGGCATTTTATCGCTTAATGTAAGTGTGAGATTTTGTGTTGATTCTGGTCTATGGCCTACGATTTGTCTGATTTTTTTTTCATGTGTTTCTCGGTGGTTGGCTTTCCCCTTTTTGTTTGTATGGTCAGCCAACCACCGTCACACTCTGTGTGATTTTAGTTCGTCTCGTCTGGTCTTTGTCTACATTTCTCTTTTTCTGTGTCGTCTGTTGATCGTTTTTATTCTCTGTGGGTGTTTTTAGTATTTGGAAAAAGGGATCGATGACCGTAGCAGTCTGGTCCCTTTAACCCCCACAAACCAACCAACCAAATAGTTCAGGCAGCAGTGAATGCTGTAGTGGGAGGCATACCAACGACAGTTGTCGGACACAAGTGCAGATATTAACGTCCTTCACGGGAGTTGTTGTAAAACTGTAATCGGTAAAACTCGTGTACCAACAATGCCACTCCCAAACGTATAGTCTAGTGTGCTATTGGCGCCAAGCTTCATGATAATGTGCACATCATTTCATTAATGGTCATAGTTATGGTGATATTTGCATGGAAGACACAGCGCGAATTTCGAAATGTTGCAATGAAGAACAGGGTTCACTATGATTTTACGTTTGTTACATATTACACTATATGTTTCGATGTGTTAAATGTAGCTAACATATTGAATTCTTCTTTAGAGTTAGGAGTTGGTCTCCATCTGTCATTGATCTTGAAAAAGTTGATCTGACATAGCACAATCACTTGTGACCCGCCAGCACTAAAGCCAGAGTGTAATATCCACAACATCCCTCACGTTTCCTTGACGGTTTGTGATATCGGAATCAGATTTTGACAAATGATAGCACGCAAAGAGAAGACTAAGTTTCCATATGGTTATTATGCAGAACTTCATCATTTACCAAGTGATTCCACTAACTACAGATGTAATTTTAAGGGCCGTCGTTAGCTGGTGAAACGAGACATGCCATAAGTTTTGAGACAATATAAGTGAAGATATTAAATTTTTTTTTTTTGCACCGATTGTGTGCTTTTTCATAAGCTATTGACTTTACTGTTCCTCAGATCGTCATTTAACAAACTTCATAAACCACTGTTTAAGAATTGTCTCGCAAATGCGTCTGCACACTGTTAGTAAGATGAAACTGTAAACTCGGCTGTGTTTTGACAATAGAAGCAAATTTTAACATGGCAACAAGTTGAACGTGAAGGTTTTACTAAAATTCACCAACGGTTAATAAGCCAGGCGAAAACCAATTCAGTGGAATTCGTTTTAGAGACCAACGAAAGCAGAGGTGACAGATCTCTTCGAATGGTCACCATACAGGTATGAGCTCCACTTCCTACTTATGACCGTACGCTACTGTTTAGAACAGCATTACCCCTCCAACGCTCCAAAGTTCCCCTACAGCGAGTGCCCGTAACTCGCCCCACGTCCAATCTCGCCGTAAGTGCCCTGCCGATCGCGCATCTACAGGCCTTGTTTTTCTGCGCAGACTCAACGTTTCTCACAATAAGGAATTTGTCTGTTAGGCTTGGAATTTCTGCCTGGAGTGAATGCAAAGATGGACCTTCCGAATCGAGCATGTCATTTACTAGCAGGTGGTAGGAAATTAGTTTTAAGTATATTAAGGAAAAAAGCGCATCATGGCTGGTACTGTGAGAAAGTGACGCTCAGTCTCAAAACGACAAAAACTAAGGCGCTGTACTATAGTGGTGGGCAGTACTGTGGTCATAACGCACTAGAGTGTAAGAATATGGAAGATGACGTGGGGATTTTGTACTGCATTCAAACTTTGAGAGATGACGCAGTGAAGGCAGGAGAGCTTCAAGTAGGTAAAAAGAAGAGGGCTAGTAGAAACCCATGGGTAACAGGAGCGATATTGAATTTAAATCATAAAAGTAGAAAATATAAATATGCATTCAATGAAGCAGGCGGAAGGCAACACAAACGTCTGAAAAATGAGATCGACAGGACGTGCGAATTGGCTAAGCAGGGATAGCTACAGGACAAATGTAACGATGTAGAAGCATGTATCACAAAGGGAAGATAGAGATACTGCCTACACGAAAATTGGAAAGAAAAGAGAATCACCTGTCTAAGTACAAAGAGCTCAGACGGAAAAGCAATCCTAAGCTAAGAAGGGAAAGCAGAAATGGGGAACGAGTATACAGAGGATCTGTACAAGGGTGATGTACTTGAGGAAAATGTTGAGGAAATGGAAGGGAACGTAGATGTTCAAATAGGAGCTATAGAATTGCATGAAGAATTTGACACAGCACTGAAAGACTAAAGTCGAAACAAGGCCTTGGGAGTAGACAACATTCCATTACAACTACTGATAGCTTTTAGTGGACTACCCACGACAAAACTGCACCGTCTCGTAAGCAAGATGTATGAGACAGGCGAAATAGCGTCACACTTAAAGAAGAATATAATAATTCAAATCTCAAAGAAATATGGTGTTGCCAGGTGTGAAAATTACCGATCGACCAGTTTAATAAGTCCTTGTTGCAAAATACTAACACAAATTCTGTACAGATAAATGCTAAAATTGGTAGAAGCCGACATCGGGCAAGATCAGCGTGGATTCCGTAGAACTGTTGGAACACGTGAGGCAATACAGACCCAACGACTTATCTTAGAAGATAAGGAAAGACAAAGCAATGTTTCTACAATTGTAGACTTAGAGAAAGTTTTCGACAATGTTGACTGGAGTATTCTCTTTCAAATTCTGCAGGCAACAGGGGTCAACTACAGGGAGCGAAAGCCTATTTACAATTCGTACAGAAACCAGATGGCAGTCACAAGAGTCAAAGCTCCTGAAAGTGAAGCAATGGTTGAGAACAGGAGGAGACGGGGTTGTAACCTTTACCCAATCTTATTCAGTCTGTATATTGACCAAGCAATAAAGCAATCAAAAAAAATTTGTAGTGGGAAATAAAATCCATGGAGAAGAAATAAGTACTTCGACAATTACAATGTTGTCAGCAAACTTCAGACAGCAAAGGACCTGAACGGAATGTACAGCGTCTTGAAAGGATATAAGATGAACATAAAAAAAAGCAAAACCACGATGAGCCGTGCTGCCCCAGGCTTATGCGTTGCTTTAAAACTTGGCTGTTACTCTGCGTTTGGTTCCCCGCGGTTATTGCAGTTATGCCGTGTTTCTTCCTCTTTTTACGCATGGCAACAGCGGTGTGTATCGATATTTGCATCGTATACCATCTTAGTTCTGGTGTTTATAGTTCCGACTTGGTGGCGTGCAGCCAGTGAGTCGGTTGGAGCGGAACAGCTATCAAGTCTCTGAACGGTGCAGTCGACCGGGACCACTGGCTGTCTCTATGCAGTGTCGGAGCCTGTGGGGGCTGTTCAGAGTGCTTAGAGGTTCGGGGCTCACCGACCCAGGACATGAAAGTTGAGTGGTGATTTAATTACCGATGCCACGTCTGTTCACCTTGTCCCCTCGCTTGGTGGTTTGCTGTTGGTGGTATTCCTGGGAGCAACACCGAGTGTTGGATTTCGTGACGGTTTAGCTTCCGTGTGGAGGAATTAACTAAATATTTTATCAGTTGGTCTTAAATACTATTTCAGGTTAAATCCTAAAGCCTTCTGTCTTAAAAAAATCAAAAAAATATTTATAGCAGTTGTATTTAATTCTAAAACAGCTGAAGGCCCATGAATTAAAGTCGTTTCCTGTCGATAGTCAAGCTTAGACGTTGCGCTGTAATGTTTGGACAACTAAATAAAGTGTTATGTTTGGAGTGTAACTGACAGCCGCTCATTCTGGCCACCTTCCACAATTCCTACTACTTGTCCTGTTCTGCGGGTTCAGCACGGCGTTTTACTGGTAGCAGAGCGTGGTTACGCTTGTGCTTGCCATTCTAGTTGCTGTCAGTTTCACTCTTTTTTTCTGTTTGTATTTTGTGGTACCGTACTGCTCCCTGTGTGGCTTGATCAGGTGCGTGTGTCTGGGGATCAGTCTCCCCAGGACCACATTGTCTATGAGTTGGCAATAAGGCGCCAACAGATTGAGGGAAGTGTTCCGGAACTGGTGGTCCATTTGCGGGCTGCCGTGCTGCAGCCGGTTGACGTCACGTCGGCGGTGCTCGGTGAGACAGGAGCGGCGATGAAATTTCTGTATGAGCCTGTTACGGGCCTTGAGGACACTATTTGTCTCCTAGAGGGAACCCAACCTAGTGACATTCAGCTGGATCGGGTGCGGCACAGTTGATGCATTTAACTAATCGGGTAGCCGATGTAATTGTTACATTTGGGATCATCACAAGAAAATTTGACCCTTGAATTGGGGAACCTTCTGAGCGTATTACACTTTAAGCTTACGTGTTTGGTGGTGGATGAGAGGAAGTTTGGAGATGGTGTGCTATCGGCGAGAGCATCAGTCAGCCCGGCGATGGCACTGTTCCATTTTCTGTTAATTTATATACTGTGTTCGCCAAGTTGTAAGGTGTCAGGCAAATCCAACACCTTACATGAAAACCCTGACATGATAAGCAAATCCAGTAATATGTCACATAGCTTGAAATAAATCGTGACATTAAATTAACCAAAGTACTACGAGTATCGAGTGAGCAAATGGAATACCACAGACTAACACAAGAATGCCTAAATGCATGTCGTACCTTCCCACCGTGTGGCAGACGCAGTTCCGAGGGGAGAAACGAGGACAGAAGCCGAGAGCAGAACCGTGTTAAGCTAGATAAGGGAGAGGCTGGGCACCCACGCCGCGAGCCTACCTGTACGACTATACAACCCGCACGTTTTAGCGTGAGGCTTTTTCGCGTCTCAGGTACGTCAAGGATCACCCCCAGCCCATGTTAAAAGCTAGAGTCCTCCAGAAAAGCAGTATAGATCTTACGATAACACATAAAGGGCCACTACCACCCGCAAGTTTTTGCATGAGACTTTTTCGCGTGTCTGTTACATTAGGATCACTCCCCAGCCCATGTTAAAAGATAGAGCCCTCCAGAAGAGCAGTATAGATCTTACGATAACGCTAAAAGGACCACACTACCTGCAGGTTTTAGCGTGAGACTTTTTAGCGTCTCTGTTACGTTGCAAACTTTAAAAACATTGCCCCACCACGAAAAGTATAACGTTTCTCATTGGATAGACAGAATTTTTGTAGGCGGAACTTAAGGTTAACATTGAGACCCTGATTGGTCAGATGAAAACATAGCCAGATAGTTTTTTTTAAACTAACTTCGGTAAATTGTAGTAAGGAGAAGTTAAGAGTAGAGTTGGTTCCGAGACGGCGAGCTGGATGGCTGCTGCGCCGGCCGCTGCCGCCCTGACGCTGCTTAAACACCGACAAGGTAATGAACGCACGCTATGCCGCATTATTGAGCGCATAATGCTTCACTCAGAACTGCAGAAGTCTCATCTGTTACACCTCCTTTTTGCGTAATACTAGTGTCGATCGTTAATTAAAACTCATGGTGTTCACATTTGCCACTTGAAGAAAAGATCTGAAACGCGATGATTTTTCTTTTATATAGTTATTGAGAAGCTACATCAGCCACTGTAATTCATGACAAGTTACATAAGTAATTAAAGATAAATGAGTGTCACTGTAGACCATTTTGATAGTTTTCTCTTTTGTGAAACTTAATTTAAACCTAGATTATAGATGTGATATGGCATAGGTCATCCTTCGATCGATTGTAGAACTTGGAAACCCATTTAGGGAATATTCGTTCACATGTTTGTTGAACCCAGTTTGTTTTTACCATCCTGTATTAAAACATTTCCTTTTATCAATAGTGCAATTTATAAACGATGTTTTGTGATTAGAATAAATTTCCAATGGTAAACTTAACTGCTTTTTCGACGTCATTTTACCAGCTAACTAAAAATAGGAAACCCTTGAACCCTTTCCACTATATTTAGTTAGAATTTAGATTCTTTTACAGGGAGTGCAGTGGAGCTGACGCTGAGATCATTTAGTATTTGGTTATATCATCACTAGTCTCACTGAACTCTTCTGAATTCTACATGTCATGTGTGGTCTGGCGTCTCCTTACCAGCAACAGGTCCCAGGTTCAAACTAGTTAATTCCCTAAAAAACACGCTCAGAGCGTCGTTGCTCGAAAGTGGTAGGGAGACACGATATAGTACAATCAGACACCACCATGAATGTTTAGAAAGTTGCCTAATCATCTGGCCTATTTCTTTCGGGATATTACTGAATTTCTTGTAGAGCGACTTGATCGTGTGAAGAAGTTGTTGTGGTTGTTGGTCCGTCTAGAGCAACACGCGCCCGCCTTTCGCGTTCCGCACCAAGTAATTTTGTCATTGGTGTACTCACTAGTTAGAGGCGAGTTGCAGAATCTCCTCTCACGTGCCATGGGGGAAGAGCTTTCCTTGCAGCAAATAAGGTAGCTCGTAATTAGCCAAAGGTTAACCACCGGGGTTCGGAAACAACTCGAGTGTCGTTATATTTGGGAAGTGCAGCAGGGTGAGGAGCTTATTGATTGATTTTCCTTGAACAATAATTACTCTATCATTCTTAATGCAGATACGTCGCATTTTGTTTTCCATAAGCAGCCTGAAACATGGGGAGAGCTTTGTGATTGGGTTATAGCAGCATCTGCATTACCTCTTGAGAGCCACGTACGTCAGGAGAACAAGGAGGGCGACGTAGACGCCGATCTGTATCCATTTAAGTTATCAAAAGTGGACCCCAGTGTTTCAGGTGCTCCAGTACAGCTCATTTGCTCCTATCATGTGTTCAGCCTCATGCTCCTAGACCAAGTAGATGATGCCAGGTTCGCCCTCGAACTCGGGTTCGAACCTTCAGGCCTTGGTGTACCGGGGTTGTCGCTCCCTCATCACACCTTTGAACTTACGTTGTCCCCGGGTAGGTGGCGAGCCCGTTTGTGCTCTCTTGGATCCTGGCAGTTCCTTTTCATTATCAAGTTTTGAGTGGTTTTAGGAATTTGGGCACCTTACGAAACTTGGTTCGGTCCCTTCGCCAGTGCAGAGATGTTGGGTGGCCAATGGCCGGGCGCTACCTCTGGAGGGATGGGTCCGGGGAGTATATCCGTCACCGATTTTTCCTGGCCTATATCTTCAGCCTTGCTTAAAGAACTGTTAATCTAATATTGGGGTGTGATTTCATCCATAAAACCGGGTTGATCTCGGATTATTCCGGATACAGCTTGTCCTTTGTTTTCTCCTAGCGAGAAGTTTGGTCTTTGAGAAAGCGCTAAATCTAGGGTACAGCAGATTGCCAGGACCTTCGCCGTGGCGTTTGCAGCTAATAAATTTGATTTGGCCCATCTCTTGCCCAATCAGGTCTCTCAGTTGCGCCAGCTGTTGCGCGGTTTTCCCCAACTCCTTAGAGATAACCTCGGTGTCACTAGCGTTCTCGAATATCATATGTCTCCTCGATGATATTCCAATTAGGCAATCTCCATATCGCCTCTCACCCCCGAAGGTGAAGATACTCAGGGCTAAGATCTCTCAGAAACTCATGATTAGGTCCTCTGCTTTGGCTTATGCTTCTCCAATATTTTTGGTACCTAAAGACCAGGGGCGCGATTACAGACCTGTGACTGACTACTGCCATTGGTTGTACTTGAATCAGTACCTCTGCCGGATTTGCACAATTATTTTACTTTGCCGGCGCTAACTGGTTTACGTCCTTGATTTGAATCAGGCCTATTATCAAATTCCTTTGGCTGAGGAATGTAAACATGTTACTGACTCTTGTACTGCTTGGAACTTTCTCGAGTTTGATTTCCTTTTGGACTAGCTACCGGAGCGGTGGAGCTTACTCGTTTGTTGGATAATATCCTTGGTGACTTGAAGTTAATGTGTGTCTGTAATTATTTGGATGACTTGGTTATCTACAGTCGTTCTTTTGAGGATCATTTGGAGCATATCACTTCAGTTCTCTTAAGGTAACAGGGAGTCAGTCTGTTAAGCCTAGTAAAATCACGCTTGCTAAGCAGGTGTCTTTCTTAGGTGGGAATTGCTAAATTTATAGGCATGGCAAATTACTTTAGCGCTTTGTTCCTAATTTTGCTCAGTTGGCGACGCCCTTAAATTAGTTACGCTGGAAGGGTGTGCGTTTTGAATGGGATCCCACCCAGGAGGTTGCCTTTGAGCACATTAAGACAGTGATAGCTAATCCGCCAATTCTTAGTGTACCCGATTTCAATAAAAAGTTTATTGTGCAGTGTGAGGCTTCTAATGCGGGGATTTCTGTTGTTCGCCTCCAGGAGTTTGAGGGACAGAGACAGCCATTAGCTTACCGGTCTCGTCGTTAAACTGATACCGAGCTTCAGTACTCTGTCTACGAGTGCGAGGCCTTGGCGGTTTTATTTGCCTTAGAGAAGACCAGTTTCTACCCTGAACATCGAGTTTTCCAGTTGGAAACCAACACTCAACAGTTCAGCTGGGTTTTGCCTAAGCCACGTAAAACTGGCCATATGGCCAGGTGGACAGTGCGTATTTCAGTTTGAAGTCAAGCATGTGAAGGGCTCTGAAAATGTCCTTGCCGATGTTCTCAGCCAGATGTTTTCCGAAGCTACGATTAGTGAGACAAGGGAGCAGGTGGAACCTGACAATTGCATGGTGTTGGGTGAAAGTCCTCTTTTCTTCGAAGACGTTGCTCTACATCTGGATCACGACCCTGTCTGAGCCAGTATTAAGCAACGTGTGTTGGCAGGAGAGCTGTCGGAGGAGTATGAGGTCAAGAGGGGTATTCCTTGCAGGGAGGTCGGCAATGCTAAGCAGTCTAAGATCTGTTTGCCTGTAACCTTGGTATGTCCGGTCTTTGGTTATTTTCATGATTCGATGGTGGGTGGCCGTTTAGGGACTTAAGTCTCTCCGAAAAAGTCACGGAGCATTTAACTTGTCCCTCCATGGACAAGGATGTGAGACAAATGGTATCTCAATGCTGTTTGTGCAATTTAGCCAAACCCAGCAATGCTCTTCAACAAGGTTGGTTCAGTTCTGAAAGAGTGTCATCTGCCATACACAAGCTCTATATAGATTGTGGTCTTTACCTCGTACTAAAAGAGGTCATCGATATGTACTAGTTAATATCGATGCATTCTCTAGATTTACTTGGCTCCTTCCGAGATGTAACGTTTCTGCTACGAACACCATTAATCAATTAACTAGTATCTTCAGTGTTTTTAGGCCACCCAAGCAGTTAGTTAGCGATAACGCTCTTGCCTTTCTTTCAGGTCCTTTCAAGGCATCCTGTTTTCAGAGCTGTGTCAAGCATGTCATCACCACCCCGTGTTATTCCCAGGGGTCCTTTGCGGAGAGAGTTAATCGGAATCTTGAGTCCTTTCTGATTATTTATCAGAAAACCCCCAGTAAATGGGACTAGTCTTCCCTGACTTGGTTTTGCCTTTAATACCGCCAGTCATGAAGCCTTGCTAGTTATACCTGCATCCTTCATGTTTACGTACCCAGTTAATTCCCCTCTTTCGGAGTTGTGGCGGAATTCAAGATCTTATTCCCAAAGAAGGTAATCGACATGTTATCAAGGAAATCTGGAACTGGGCCAGGTTTAATATACTCAGAGCTCATAATAAGCAAGTGGGACACTATAATCGTAATCGGGAAACCTTTAAGGGCAGGCCAGGGGACTAGGTTTATGTCCGCAATTTCCAAGGGAGGCAAGTGAGTGGTGGGAACCGCAGTAAATTTACTCCTCGTGTTTATCAGCTGTACACCATCATGCGTGTATTAGTCCCAGTAAATCTGTTTGTCAAAGAGAACAGCTCAGGTAAGAAATATCGGGTTCACGTTTGTCAGGTTAAGTTCAAGTAGCTCAGTGTTTGGATTACCTCCTCCCTGGGTTAAGGTTGCGGGGGTGTTTGAGCCGTGCTACCATGGCTTATGCGTTGTCTTAAAACTTGGCTGTTACTCTGCGTTTGGTTTCACGAGGTTATTGAGGTTATGCCATGGTTCTTCCTCTTTTTACACGTAGCAGCAGCGGTGTGTATCGATATTTGCACCGTATACCATCTTTGGTCTGGTGATAATAGTTCCGGCTTGGTGGCGTGCAGCCAGCCAGTCAGTCGGTTGATCAGCAAACAAGTTTCTGGACGGTGCAGTTGACCTAGCCCGTTGGTGTTCTCTATGCAGTGTCGGAGCATGTGGGGGCTGTTCAGAGTGCTACAAGGTTCGTGGTTCACCTACCCAGGACATGAAGTTCAGCGGTGATTTAGTTACGGAAGCCACGTCTGTTCACCTTGTCCCATCGCTTGGTGGTCCGCTGTTGGCGGCATTCCTGGGAGCAACAGCGAGTGCTAGAGTTGGTTAAGGTTTAGCTTCCGTGTGGTGGAATTAACTATATTTGTCGGTTTGAAATTACAGTGCACCAGCAGAATTTTCTGCCTTGTGGCCGTTAGTGTTCCGGTTACCTGCCTTGGTAGCTGACGTTAATTCAGGCAGTGTGCTTTCCTCACCTGTTGTTGCTGTACAACATGGTGTGTAGTTTTCGACAGATTAATGTAGTTTTGGTTGTGGGCGGCTATGTCCGTAACGTTTTGGGTTTGGAGTTCTCTTATAGTTCTCTTATAGTGGTTAACAAGTCGTCTTGTCGGTGGGTCTCTGACTGTCTCTTGGTTGTTGCCGGCGGATCAAGTATAGTTGGGCTGACTGCTTGTCTCGACTAAGCGAACGTTAAGATTTCAAGGGCAGACCAAGCCTCCTTGAAATATCTGAGCGCCATTGGCCTGTACTGCCTTTGTTGTTGGTCTTTAATGGCTCAATTTATATGCTTGTAATTGTGTTTCTAATATAAAAGGCTTTTATCCGCATTAAAAGTACGTTTTTCTAAATTGGGCAAGTCTTAAATTTCCTGAAGATAAAGCTTGGGAATTCTGCGTGTTGAAAGGTTATTGTAGCTGTTTCAAAATTATCGGCCTTCACTCGCTTTTTAAAAACTTAATCCGCCTAGTCAAATCTTACATTAGTTGGCCTTAAATACTATTTCAGGTTAAAGCCTAGAGCCTTCTGTCCTAAAAAAAATAAAACAAACATTTATAGCAGTTGTATTTAATTGATGGGCCTTCAACCGTTTCAGAAATAGTCGTTTTCTGTCGGTAGTCAAGCTTAGAAGTTGCGCTGTAATGTTTGGACGACTAAATAGTGTTCTGTTTGGAGTGTAAGTGACAGCCGCTCATTCTGGGCCCCCTTCCACAATTCCTACTACTTGTCCAGTCCTGTGGATTCAGCAGGGCGTTTCAGAGGCTAATGGAATGTAATCGAATTACATCAGGTGATGCTGAGGAATTAGATTAGGGAATAAGACACTTAAGGACTGAAAACAACTGCTTAAGATTTGGACACAGCTTCGAAGCAGCTGAAGTAAGTTTTGTTTCATGGACTAACTACATAGTGGCGTCTAAAGCTATGAACTATAAATATGTCCTGAAAAGTACAATAGTTAATCCAAAATAATTTGAGAAATCACTACTTTGTCAGTTACGTGATATGTGAATGAATATTAAAATGTGCACCATGAAACGACAATCTTGCTGGAAGCACAGCCAGTATGGGAGTGATGTACTAGCAAGCATGGAGAAATAAAAAAGCGTCAGCTATGTTGAAAATCAGAAGTCTTGTTAATCTCTTAGGAAAAATTTCTCATGTGTGTGTGTGGGGGGGGGGGGGCGGGGTGTGGGTGGAGGGGGGGTGTCTGGATGCACGTGTTTGATTCGCGCATGTCGTGGACAATTTATTTACCCACTTTTTGATCTGACGTCTTAAACATCAGGCTATTTAGCCTTGGAACTAAGTACATGATCGAACATTAAGAAAATAGAAAAATCTTGCTTACCTAACTTCATTGGTAAAACCAAAAAAAGAGGGTTACTAAATATGTAAGTAAATTCTGGTGTTGTATTGTTTCACGTTCTGTGAAAACAAAATACTTGCACATCTATTTGATTGTCAACGTACATAGCAGCTCCTAAGAAAAAGAGATAAGGCGAATATGTGATCCTAACTCTTTTTCAGGGCTGCATAGCGCGTAACAAATGTTTTGTCTCTGATGCTGCCCTTAATTTGTTTCATATAAACGATGCTGAGCTGAGAAGCCGAAGTGCAGCCCTCGGGATATCGTGCGGACCCTGGCGCGAGCCATAGGCATTTGTTTGTATCAAGCAAGCAGCTGGTGTGGCGGAGGAGCTGCAACAGAACAGATGCCAGGACTCGCCGACCGTATGATGTGAGCTCCTTACCAGTGAAATTAGAGCTATGGCAAATGAAACTTACAAGTAGAAGAATGCTGAGGTGTGTCGAAAGTTCAAGAACTTTACTGCAATTTGTGAACGGTTGAGCCAAAAACACCTTGGACTTGAAAACAATCAGCACAATGATTTCGATACCACAAAGCAAAACAATTACATATGAAATTCTGTTTTATATAATGGTTCCTTTGGATTAAATTGTAAATATTCAGCAAAACTGTTTAAGTTAAATAAATTAAACTGGATGGGAATGTCATCCCAAGCTGCGGGTATTTTTTATTTTTGGCGGGGGGCTTCCTGTCGGCTGCGGCGAAGTGGGGAGGAATTTAATCAAAGTGTAATACCACGTAGACACAACTATTCACTTGCGCCTCATAAAGTCAAATGTACATCTTGTAAACAGCTGTCACCCAATCCAGGAGCAAACTAAACATTGTAACAATGACAAGTAATTTATCGATCAGCGCCCAAATAACTAAAAGTTTATTACATGACTAAAGCAAATGAGAATGCTTCCGAAAATATTTGTTATTGGAAAATCAAAGCTAATAATTCTTTTGTGAAATATTTGAACGAAAACTTGTGTACTAGTTCGTAACTGGTTGAATGCATGAAGTATGTTATGTTCAACACACAATTTCACACATTCAAGGGGCCTATAAAAAGTTATATATCACCGTTATTTGTGAAAGACATTTATGCCGAGCATGCAAAGTGATTCCAAAAGCGCCTTTATGGAAATTTATCAATGCTGTAATGTACAGTAAAATATTATTTTTTGATTTCTATGCAAGGAAATATGTCTTGCTAAACGATTTTAATTACAAGAGACATTTATTAAGTGAGCGGAGCGAAAATGCAAAATGTATAGCGACGGTAAAGAAATAAGCGGTCATTATGTCCTCCATTTATCCTCGCCTGATGGTGGCGCTTTCTTCTGTTGGATACCAAAAAGTGTAACCATCTGCTGCTACGTTCTTCTGTATTTCGTTAAACTTCCGATATTTAACGCAAATGTGTGAGTCGAGTTTATGTACAAATGCACACCTCTCTGATTCCTGTGATAACAACTATTACCATGTACTAATGTTTATGTCTTTCTGATAACAGCCAGTAGGAAAAGGAATACTGACGAGTTGTTCGAGGTTACAACGACCGAATATATTGCGTTTTCTTTCGTCACTTATTTGAATATCTTGAAGTCGAACCACTCAGAGATCAAACTGCCGATCATTTCTTTTCAATTGATGCATGTATCTGTACACAAAAATAACGTTCAGGTGATCGGTCGATGATCGTCGTACAATGACATTGGCAGCCATTTCGGTGACCTGACGGTCTTCTGTCTCAAGATATTATTGGCCAGAGAAGTAAACGGATGCTTATTTCGCATCTGTTGTTGAAAATAATTAATTTCATTTTCTCATATCTTTCCGCTTCAATTTGTCGCCTATGGACGTTCCTCCTGCCCGTCGCGTTCGTGTACAATAGCCGGTAATTTTCTTTACCGTGACACACTGGGAAAACTTTAACTCTCAGAATCTTTTCATTCACTGTAAATTCATAGACACAGAGAAACGTTTCCACTATTTCAGTCTTTTCATCATCTGTGGAGCTAGTTGGCACAGCAAATTTGTACTGTTGAGGTAGGGCCTGCCTGTGTGGCCGAGTGGTTCTAGGCGCTACAGTCCAGAACCGAGCAACTGCTACGGTCGCAGGTTCGAATCCTGCCTCGGGCATGGATGTGTGTGATGTCCTTACGTTAGTTAGGTTTAAGAAGTTCTAGGGGACTGATGACCTCAGAAGTTACGACCCATAGTGCTCAGAGCCATTTGTACCATTTTGCTGTGGTAGGTTTGGGTTTCGTCACTACATGGGAGTGACAAAAGTCCTGGGATACCTCCTAGTACTGTGTCGGGTGTCCTTTCGCCTGACGTAATGCAGCTATTCGGTGTGACGTGGACTCCATATGGTGTTGGAAGTCCCCTGCTGAAACAGTTAACTATGCTGTCTCTATAGCCGTCCATAATGGCGGAAATAATGCCGTGAAGGCCGTCGCCCACGGCATTGTGCGCGGTAGGAGGTAATGCCGGAAATGTGATGTTACAGGCATGCTCTTGACACTGCGGATAGCGGAATACCGAATATCCTAACTTTTTCTGGAACGGATTCCCCATGCATCTAGCTCACAATTACGCGCTGAGTGTCAGTTAATTCCCTTTGTACGGCAATAATGAAGTCGGAAACCTTTTCACATGAATAACCTGTGTACACACGACAGCTGCATCAATGTACTGCCCTTTTATACTTAATATATGCGATAACACAGCCATCTCTATTTATTCATATTGCTGTACCACGACTTTTTCAATCCCCTACATCTTGGCTACGATAATGCATTCACTATGCTGTTGAGAGTAGCTTACCGGCATTCCTGTTTTATTATTCATTATTAAACCTACTTCTGCATTACCCATATTTGACTTTGTATCTATAACACACTATTCAACTGACCAGAAATTCTGTTCCTCCTGCCACCGAATCTCAATAATTTTCATTATATCTTCAACCTATCCATTTTCTTTATAAAATTTTCTATCCTACCTGCCAAATGAAAATTTCCACACTCCAATCCTTAGAAAGCCAGCTTTATTCGTATTGATGACGTGAAGTAATAGCTCTGCTAACCTGATGCTGCAGTATCAATAGCTAGCTGCTAAGCGGTAGCCCATCAAGGTCTGTGGCCAATATTGAACTGTACACTCAGACTAGGGATACTGATAAAATATCTATAGTTCTTCCAAAAAGTATAGATACTTATCGACGAGTGTTTTATTCCCGATAAATCGATAATGAAATGGGAATATCGAATGCCGCTATTTTTAGTTTAAATTATATTTTTCACATTTTTCTGTAAATATTTGAAACTGTACTTTTGAAATTGTAGTTGAACATAATTTTTCTTTAACTATGTGATGGAGTCTACTAGTTTTGAGCTTTCGTCACGTCTAGTATAGCTGGCACAAAGTTGTAGTCCTATTGCACGAGGGGAGGGGAGGTGTGAATGGAATAACCAGATTTCTGATGTGAATAAACATCATGTTAGTCTTGTTTAAAAAAACGATTTGTAACTCAACTAATGTGCTATTTCTTGACATCGGCCATCTTCAAGAACGAGTGATAAGTGATTAACAAAATTCTAAATGGCAAGGCTGGTCTTGCAGTGGAGGGAGAATTGTGAGGGGAAATGCCGACGTAATCGGCGCTCGGCGTCACCAAAAGAAACAGCAACATTTGACTTGAACCACGCAATTTTAACACTACAACTGTTACGTCGCTGGCTTTTGCAGAAATGACCAAAAAAAAGGGGAAGTCGACATGAAGTGTTCCGGACAAATCCGATAAGTGACGAAACCGAACAACGGACCCATCAACACCTTTCATTGTGACACTTACCTGCAATTGCAACTGTTAGCACAGTGGTTATTATCAAGTTTGAACTTTCATTGATTTCCTTCCAGTTCTTACTCTACGGGGTGATAAGCAGGCTGCTAACTCCTTGAGGTACAGAATATATAATAATAGATCAATACTTAAATATGCACCTCTAGAGCGGCAGACTGTGTGCAATCGATATGTTTATATGATTCTTTAGTTTCTCCCGGCGTATTTGATAATCAAAATATCCACGGGTGTACTGCCGGTCTATAGTGTCCAACGGGCACAATATTTCGGCGATCAAACATGTCGCCATCATCAGGTGAACTGACGGACTGAGGTCCTGTGAACGTGCCGGCACGGAGATCCGTACGCTATGGCTGCTCAGGGGGAACTGGGTTCGGTCGCGGCGGCGGCCGATTTAAATACCCTCCGCCCGCGGCGCGCTCCCTGCGCCGTCCGCGCCCCGCGCCACGGTAGCGCGGTGGAACAGATTGCGACGGCGTCTGAGATGACGTCGGTGTGATGGCTCTGTCCGCCGTGGTCGTCACAACTATGCGTTTGCTCGATTTACTCTTGATTAACCCAATCGCTGGTTCCCAAGCCTTGCTAAGATTATAGCCACAGTCACGGTTTATGAGGTCGTCATTGGTGCGAATTTCGATGGCCTCTCTAACAACGCTGTCCCAGTACCTCGACGTCTGTACCAGAATCCTCGTGCGGTCATACTCCATAGCGGGATTTTCCGACAAACAATGTTCAGCGACCGCCGACTTGCTCGGATACATCAGTCGAGTGTGCCTATGGTGTTCACGGCATCGATCCTCGACGGTACGCATCGTCTGACCAATATACGACTTGCCACATTGACACGGAATCTGGTACACGCCGGCCTTCCTCAAACCGAGGTCATCTTTGGCGCTCCCCACCAGTGCACGAGTTTTATTCGGAGGACAAAACACAGTTCCGACCCGGTGTTTCTTCAGAATGCGGGCGATTTTCCCCGAGAGTGCGCCTGTGTATGGAATAAATGCAGTGCCTACCTCCTCCCTCGTGACTTCATCCATCTCAACAGGTTGTGCTGCAGTGGTTGGGCGGAGAGCACGTTGGATCTGCAACTCTGAATACCCATTTTTTCGAAACACAGTTCTCAGATGTTCCAATTCCTGGGGTAGACTCTCTGTGTCAGAGATAGTGCGCGATCTATGTACTAGAGTTTTAAGTACCCCATTCCTCTGTGAAGGGTGGTGTCAGCTGTCTGCGTGCAAATACAGATCAGTGTGTGTTGTCTTTCGATACACCCCATGACCTATGGTGCCGTCAGCCCTTCTCCTGACCAAGACGTCAAGGAAAGGTAATTTACCCTCCGTTTCAGTCTCCATAGTGAATTTGATGTTGGGGTGAATGGAGTTTAGATGTGTAAGGAAGTCAAGGAGTTTATCCATACCATGTGGCCAGATGACGAACGTGTCGTCCACGTAACGGGAAAAGCAAGTAGGTTTCCATTCGGATGACGACAGCGCTTCCTCCTCGAAGTTCTCCATGTACAAATTCGCTACCACCGGTGAGAGTGGGTTACCCATGGCGACTCCCTCCGTTTGTTCGTAGTATTCTCCATTAAAAAGAAAATACGTGGAAGTCAAGACATGCCTAAACCGTGACTGTGGCTATAATCTTAGCAAGGCTTGGGAACCAGCGATTGGGTTAATCAAGAGTAAATCGAGCAAACGCATAGTTGTGACGACCACGGCGGACAGAGCCATCACACCGACGTCATCTCAGACGCCGTCGCAATCTGTTCCACCGCGCTACCGTGGCGCGGGGCGCGGACGGCGCAGGGAGCGCGCCGCGGGCGGAGGGTATTTAAATCGGCCGCCGCCGCGACCGAACCCAGTTCCCCGTGAGCAGCCATACCGTACGGATCTCCGTGCCGGCGCGTTCACAGGAGCTCAGTCCGTCAGTTCACCTGATGATGGCGACATGTTTGATCGCCGAAATATTGTGCCCGTTGGACACTATAGACCGGCAGTACACCCGTGGATATTTTGATATGTTTATAGCCTGTTATGTCGGTATTCTTTCCGTCGAAATATCGATACTTTTTAGAAGTGCTGAGTGTCGACAAAGAAATAACGAAATTTAAAAATGTATCAGATTCCCGATATTTAAAAAAATGTCAGTAGTTCTAGCTGAGACACTTGCAACCTGTTTCGGGCGGGTGGGGGCGGAGGCATCCCGCCTGTAAGGGTGGCCAAGGAAGCCGCTGACGCCAGGGCTCTTGCCCCAGCACCCTGCACGACAGCTAAGCCCCAGCCCAACACAACTCGCGTCCACGCCGACGGTAAGTAAAAGCGGCGGACAAAGGGCACGACATGGGACAAGTGCCGGGTAGAACCAGTGTCAGAGTGGTTAGAGGTTAGTGACTCAAAGGTTAGCAAAGTGGGAGAAGAAAAGTCTCCAAGTCAAGTAACAAGCGCTTCACAGCAAGTTAATTGAATTATATTCAGTTCTGTAGAGTGTTCTTAGAGACGGGACAGTCGTGTCGAGGGTCGAAATTATGATAAAAAGTCTTCTCAAGTGGAAATCTGTTTCCGTTTTGTAAATACTTTAATGTGACTGAACTTGGTTTTGTTGTCGTATCGAGGTAGTCCCAGAGGGTAGAATGTCTTCACAGTATTGTTTGTTTAATAGTAAAAGATTTCAGTGTTTATGTATTTTAGCAAAGGCATTTACAATTTCTTTAATGTTTCAATATTATTTCGAATATTGATGGGAATTTCATTGTCCCAGGGCTGTGCTGACGTGTCCATTCTACCCTCCAACTCCTCACCTGATAATGGGTGGGAAATATATATTTGAGTAGGAACTTTTTTCTTCACTCATTTGACCAGAATTAGTGAGATACGTTCAGTCTATGCTGTCGTTGGGGAACCATCGTGATATGTCCGATCAACGAGATGGTGAAGGATAGAGCAGCTTTCAATAGCTGTATTGCAGGTACACGTTCCAAGCAGGACTGCAGCCACACTTCACTGCATGTGGAATGGAAGACTATGATAATTGGAAGAGTGTAGGAGAAAGGAGGACAAGAATTCAGTTCAACAGATTGCGACAGTGCAGAGGAATGGAGCTACGATGAGTGTCGTAAGCGACTCATGCTCATGTGTATCTAGTGTGCCGAGATATTCCTCGTGAAGTATTCACTCTTCCAAAACGGAAGAGGCGGACAGTTGATGATAAATTCCCTTCAGTGTGTAATGGTACTTGAATTAGGTAACCATTATGGAACCTTACCTGAACCTCTCGATGCCACTAATATTCTACTGTATTTCTGTTAACTACTTCACATATTTCTGAGACAACATTCAGATTTGATTTCACTTTTGATACATCGATATGTTTATATTGCAATTATATTATTATGTGTATTCTTTCTTTTGTCACTATGATCTTTGACGTACTTTGATTTTCGGGCGCGTAAGCGATTCGTTGTTAAGGTGTTGAGTTGTTGGAGAGTCGGACCTTGAAAAGTGAAGTGTTGGACGTCCTGTTGGAAAGACGCGTATTGTAGCCCGCTTATAAAATGTGACCTTTAACAGTGACTGTGAGGAAGTTGTTTTCAAGTATGTTTTGTATTGTGAAGTGATGTTTTGTGTTTACGTGATATTGCAATAAAAGCAATTAAAAGGAAGTGTAACTTAATTTCGGAGTGCTGATTATTTTTTTACATCACCGTTGTCCAGCAAAAGTGTAATCTCCAAGAATGGTTTGAGAAGCGCATTTACAAAACTTTTGAATATAGCAGAATAAAACCTAGACCTCTTTGCATCTGAGCTTGGAATCATAAACCACCTAGATTTTCAACGATTGAGCCATGATAATACAACGAGACCAGCGTGGGAAACACAAAAAGATGAGTGCCTACTTTTTTATTATTACGTGAAATGACTTTATTAACTGTGCTCTAATGACACCTGCCACATAATATGACTGTTGCTCACGCTTCTAAATACTGCATTTTCGGGCAACAAGAGCGCAATCAGTAAATTTTGACCTTTGTTGTGGTAGGGTTGTTAGCAGTGGACGCATATTAGTGTACGTGCTGTATACCACTGAAGAGCAGATACTCGTCGTCATCCAGTTTCCCTCCACCAACCCACCCTCGCAGCTATGCGGAATGTGTTCTATCGAAGAGCTATTGGTGTCTGACCGGAAGCAGTTTAACAGCCATGTTGGCTGTAAGCATACAGCCCAGGGCTGCACCCATAGCCTCCCAAATGCAAAATGGAAAGGAGTTATGTGTGATGAGAGCCTGATAGAGAGATAATGGCTATTGGTACCATTCTGCTGCATAGCCACTATCTCTTTACCAGGCTCTCATCCAAGGTGCACTTTATAAGTCAGGCGGACCAATGCCGTTGTTATAACTGCCAGACCTTTTTTGAAATTCAGTCAGCTTTCCACCTCACAAGACATGTACCTCTGATGAAGAGGATCAAACAACTCGTCTAGTTCACAATTAGACCACCGAAGGCATCGGAAATTGGCAGTAGCCAATAAGAACGGAGCATCCGATCACAAGGGGGATGTAAGGCGGGCCCAGCAGCTCTGCAGCCTCGGAATGAAGCGCCAGTCGAGATCGTCCAGCCGCAGCAGCAACGGAATACGAAGAAGCCGCGGAAAAATAAGTACCGCCTGCTTAATGTCGGTGTTTACTGCCGCGTGAGGGCCTTTGTGCTGCTATCATGGCTTGTAACGGTTTTCCTTTTTCGCTCATCAGTGGATGCGACTTCCTGCAGCCTGTCAGGGTCTACTGCAGCGACGTGTCGCAGCCCGCCGGAGCCCACAGCAGCAGCGTCAGCAGCGTCCTGGGATCCTGTCTCGCATCTGGTCGGCCTGACGGGGCGGGACAGTCAGCTGCTGTTGTCGGCTGAAGACGCCCAGCCAGCCCTGGCTCGCTGAAGCGCACCGGGGGTCCTACTCAGCATGACGCTGTTCGGCACTGGCCCCCATCGTACGCGCCATCGCAGAATATTCCAGTGATACTGCGTGGACAGAGTACGGATGAAGTGGACGAGAAGATACAAGTCCTGTGCACCACTATTCTTCTCTTCAGTGTATAATTTAGCCGCTAGTGGCTCGAAAAGTTTCCATATTGGTATAGAAGCAACCACAGACAGCTGCATTCTCCATCACAATACGCCACACACGCAGTCTTAAGTGCGGTTTACGGAGGTGGAATGGGATGAACTTTGTCGTGCAAAGCGTATATCGAGCAGCAGTTGACCGCCGAGTATCACCCTAACCGTCCTCCTCCGGACATTTACTGTGCTGCTCTAACCCTACCCATTACAACAGTGTACAATCGCTCTGCAACCCGTGTGAAATCAGGTGACACATCCGTTTACCTACAACACTCTACCGTTAAAAACTTTTTCGATCTACGTTGGAAAGACGAAGCACACGGCTACCTTGCGTTAAAGCTGTGTATAGACACATCGCAGAGTATCTGAGAACGAACACTGTGCATGTAGAAGACTTCGAAGAGTGGGTTAGTATGCTGCTGGCGAGAACTAGTGTACTACCAATAACGTGCTGAACTCTGTGCTTACAAGAAGGCTCTATTTTCTACATTTTGTAATGACGTTAAGATAAAGAATCAGATGATTTAGTGCATCCTGTGTATAACTGAATAAAAAATGTATATAACCATGTATGTGTTTCTTACTTCTTACCTCTTATTATAATGCATGCACTACAGCTACTGCCCCAGTGTTTTCACTGGAAACTAGCAGCAGCAGAAAATTCTCCATAAAAGCCCATTGCACGCCAGTACCTGAAATGGTCGGTATAACTGAAAGAGCACTGTGTTAATTATTTTCTATAAAAACACATTGCACACCAGTACCTGACGTAATACTATCATTGAAGGGTGGGTCAAGCATCAAGACTTTGATGTAAGCGACTGCAGCTGTGACGCTGTGCAAGAAGACCGGAACAAGAAGAATGGCGCACTTCTTGCCGACAACATGCGTGAAAGAATTGTAGGTCCATCCAACTGCCGAAAGATGAGGGGGGGTGGGAGGGGAGGGGTTATGACTTTGGCGCGAATTGTGCACTCCGCTACACACCGCTTGGCAGCTAGCGGAGTATATTTGTAGATGTAGAAAACAGTTCGGGATAATGCAAACCTAAATGTAGCATTCAGTCAGGACAATCGGAATTTAAATCACATTTACCAGGCTCATGTGGGAACCGATATGTCATTCCATGATTTTGTGAAGATATGTACAGGTAGCTGGAAGCAATCACAGTATGAGTTTCTCGTTATTCATAAAACAAGGAAACTGAATGATGGCAGGCACAGACGGAACTTCCAGGACTTTGTATACATATATAAACCATGCAGAGAGGTGAGTACATCAGCATACGCATTACCATGGATAAATTCGCATGCATGGCCGGAGTTGGCAGGATAGGTGTCGCATATACGTCAACGCGTAATTTCAAACTCTGAAACATGAAGTTGAAGATGTACGCAAGGAACTAGAAACATGTTGTCAAACCCGTCTGAGACTGAACAATACACTGAATGATCGGGTTAATGCAATTGAGAAGAAAGTAAACGGTTTCACTGAAGGGAATAGCTGTCATTGAGAACGGGACATTGTACGAACGGGTTAACGCAACTGAAAGCAAAATAACTGTTACTGGGAAAGGGAGCTCCATACAGGATGTATACACGGACAATTAAATAAAATCCTGGATTTCCCGGTTAAAAATAAGTTTCTCCCAGGTGAAAACACACGTTTTCCATGTTGAATGAAATTAGATTTTCGCTCGGAATTCTAAAAATTATCAATCCCTTGAATGGTTTTAAACACGGGCGTAGTATTTCCCGGCACTTTAGAAAACGAAACTCAGGGGAAAAAACATGTTTCTGAAAGATCTTTGATGGGCAGCAACACGTACGCTGCATATTTTCGTATTGCGAAAGTATAAATTCGAATCCCACCAAACACCGCATGTTACTTTCCGATCCATTGAAATCGAGATTGCGATGCGCTTTTGTAAGTCTCATATATCATGTCACGTGATCTCGCCAGCGGATGAAAGTGGATATTCAGAGCATAGGACACGTCATGTACTCATCCAATAGCAACATCACTGTTAAGTAGCGCGAATACACAAACAGGAAAATGTAGTGTTTTAAATTAATATACGTGGTGTTGCTACTAGAAAAGCAAAGCTTTCACATGCTTCAAGAGAAGCTAAGCTGTCATATGTAATGTCGATCTTTTTTTGCGCGTGTTGTGCTTCAGGATAAGTCGCGAAAATGTGCCAGCAAAACTTTTAGCCGAGTCCAGCGACTTGTCCTCGAAGATTCCCACAAATAAATCAGTTACCAGAGAGGAGAGGGGGCATCCCGCAATACTACATCAATTTAGAGTCAGACGCTGTGTGATTTAAACCATTCATCCTACATTCACGCACATAGTCCAACTTACATACAAGGAAATTTAATTTTAGAGTAACACTTTTCAAAGGATCATTCGACATATTTACCCCCGACTTGTTAGAAATAGGTTCGTTTCAGCAGTTGCCAGAGAGTGCAAGATAACAGGTGATGGAGCAGGAAGCCGGTAAGTATGTACGTGTGAAACACTGAAAGATCTTACATTAGGTCATAAAAGAGACAAGACATCAGAAGATACTCCAAAAAGCATCGTAATTTCGTGTACCATACTAAAATGTGCGCATTTAAACTGCATACTTTAAGTACACATTCGTATGTCCAGGTTGCCAATGGAGTAGGCCTCGACCTGATATTAAGCTTTTCAGTGTGGTTTTCGGGATGTAATTTTCTTGGAGTACCAGTACTGTATTCTCATGTTTGGTTCTTTATTATGGCATCATGCCATACGTGGTGGAAGGCGAAAACATGCACTTGAAATGCAGCGAGCATTTGAAACCAGCCAATAGTATGGATTTAAGAACTTAGTTTAATTTCTTTTACTAATCTTTCCCCCTGAGGCAGTCAATGTATTTTACTTTAGCAGACGGACAAAAGCAATTTCATTGTTCTGCAAGGCGATTAATGCTTGACTGTCAGAAAGGTGGAAATAAAATATGAAACGGATAACGTATATTAGCCTTCCGCAATTATGTGAATGTATTTTAATTCACTCGATAGCTCCCGTCCACAGAAATCCGCTTTGTTTTCATTTGACGAGAGAGCAGTAAACGAAGAGGAAACAGCAAAATCACTAAATGTAAACACGAGTCACGTGGAGACTACACACTTCCCCACTATAGTTCCGACTGTTCTGCGCATAAGCTCCGGATCTAAGATATTTCCGCACCTTGGCAATACAAGATAGTGGAGCCGCCCTACATCGAGCGTTTGAGATAGGACGACAAAAATTTAAAAAAAAATTAAATTTTCAGAAACATGTTCATTTGTTGCGCCCATATTTTTGATGATTCTGATATATAAAACATATGTGCTCGATATGTGGTCGTAAGTGTGCCAAAGTGCAGTGCCTCGCATCTTCACACAGCATTCTTCTATCGCACATCACTATATCGCACATCTGTGAAATTGAAACGCGTATATTTTGTAATGGATGCCATCAAAGTATATTCAGGACAGAGGAAATTAAAATGTCCGGTGATGCCTCTCCTGCTCCCAGCCGGCCGCTTTGACACCCTAAGTCACAAAAAAACCCTCACAATTAATAGTTGATGGGATTATTTGCAATCGAGATACCTAGAGCTCAGAAAATTTGCGCTCTTTATTGACCATTAGGCAATAACGTTTGCTTTAGCTTGACATAAAACTAAGTATAGGGTACATGAAACCAGTAAAGAAAAGACACAAGCACGACAGTACACTCTTCAATCCTTAGCGCCTAGCATTTTTTCTCTCCGATCTTGTTACGGCTTTACATGGTGTGCTTTCCTTTCTGCGAAAGAATGTTACCTCAACAAAGTTCGTCAAACGTTTCGCTACATGAAAAATTGAAATGTCGGGGTGTAACACTGCAAAAGCTGTTAATACATATAGTACCCAAAAACGGTGTGGTTTTTCGAACAGATTACGTGTATTTTGTCTCTCTCTGCTAGATAAAACAAAATAGGCTTTCCCATGTTGCAGTAATTGCAACACACATCAAATAAACCAGCCTGTTTTTGGCACGAATGGTCATTTTTATAACAAGGCAAGATATAATTCTGGCCTATTAGTCCTACTACAAGCAAAAAGCTTACTTAGCTTCACTCTTCATTCAAACGCTCCAGTTTCTCAAGCATGACATCGAAACGTAGCATACGAAATTTTTATATAAATTTGAAACTGTCATATTCTTCCATAATTTGTGTGATTCCCCTGTTTCTTCTCCTTTCTCATTCTAACAAACAATCTTGTCATCACTTATTCGCCGGTTAATTTCTCTAACCCTGTCAGAGCAACCGGTTTAGTTGTAGAGCGATTATCCTCCTGTTTGGCGTTTTTACATGTTCGTACATCGCGTCATCCGCGCTACTTCCAGACCAGAACTTCTTACTGAGAACTGTGCAACTGGCCCTAACCAGTGTAGTGATCTGACCAAACATTTTCTGTCAATTTCATTTTCTTGGATAGACCGAGGAGATAATACGTAATCTGTCTTAGCTGTTACTCCTGATACTCGTTCATTTCCACTCTGGTAGTCTGAATCTATGGATTTCGCTAGTACTTAAAACAACGTTGGTCATTTGCAAACCTAATCAACCACATAATCAGACAGCGATTCGCATTCACCCGTTCGGCTTTACTCCGCTCAGCTCGTATTGCCCTGTCTTCTTTTGCCTGCAGGAAAGTTTATTTCTAGATACGACGAGGATTCCCCTGACATACACATCACATACACTATGCACGCATTCAAAAAATCAACTTATGATTCGTTCAGAAATCGGCTTAGAATGTGTTCAAAAACCAACAAGGATACGTTTCAAAATCATGCGCGTAATCTATAGACCAACGTGTGCTGGATGCTAGGAGCTTGGTGAAACGAGGTCTTTTTCATCGAGAATATGAATTGCCCCACCCCCCTCCCCCCTCACTACAGATCCGGGCCCGATGCGCATGCGTGAATCTGGCAGGGTGAGAGCGGGAGTGAAATTTTTCCCGGTTGCATCTAGCTGACGCTGCGACTGCTTACATGGCCAACTATCACATTTCTGTAGCCAGAGGCGGGAGGAGGCGCTGCTCATCCGCGACTCAGCTGCGCATGCGCTCGTAACAGCTATACGAATCAAAATGTAAACAGTTGTGAGGTCACGCTCATCGGAGGCAATTTGTTGTTGGGAATCATTGCATACTCTCCCTAAAGCCTTTGACACATTTTGCTGTTGGCAGATGCCTGTATGTGCACTGTGGTTTTTTTTGTTGTATATGGAGCATTTCCTTTGTAATTTAAGTTTTATTTTCAGTTTTCTTTCCCTCTTCATGTTTTATTGCTGCAGTATTACTCTACAATAGCTGGATACAGTAATATCCTTTGTTAGAGTATCGATTCTTACCATTCAAAATTACAAAAAATTAACTGAAAACTAAGGCAATGAAAAATTCCCGAAATTCTACAAATTCCCGGATTTTTCCCGGTTATCTCCCGCACGAAAAAATTTCCCCGTTTTTCCCAGATTTCCCCGTTTTTCCCAGATTTCCCCGTTTTTCCCAGATTTCCCCGTTTTTCACAGATTTCCCCGTTTTTCCCAGATTTCCCCGTTTTTCCCAGATTTCCCCGTTTTTCCCAGATTTCCCCGTTTTTCACAGATTTCCCCGTTTTTCACAGATTTCCCCGTTTTTCACAGATTTCCCCGTTTTCCCGGGTAGTATACACCCTGAGCATAAGAAGAAGAGTGGATATATAAAACCTCACACTGCATAGAAGTACAGTTAGTATACAACGAGATATCGAGTAAGCATAAAGGCATCGAGGCACGGAAGGTCTTTCGTGAGAAGTTACTGTTGCTTAGGTTGGGGCATTTCAAGCGGGAGCAGAGACAGCGAGAAACCTTTAAACCAGTTACTGAATCTCAGTGAAATTCCGCGACGACGAGATGACGCTTTTGCCGATTTGATTAACCTACACAGCGATGCTAAGATAGACAAGACATTCGCTGTCAGTGGTGAGAAACTACACGGTAGAGATCGGTGATAAACAGTTCCAAAGACCACCTGGTCTACTGAACTTTGTTTTCCTAAGACCCCAAAAACTGTAAATTATTCGCCTAAAGATGTGGAAATGTATGATGAAATATTGCTTTTAACTGACCTGCATAAGAATGCAAAAAGTCGAAGCAATGTGAAATACGCGTGTCACTGCAAAAGAAATGCATACTATTGTGTAAAAATACAGTTTTCATTCTGCATGTGTGAAAGTTTTAGTTCGTAGATACAACCTTCCTGCTTGTTTTCAAACTTAATTCAACCTGTTCCCGTGATTGGCTCCGTCACAGCACGTCTTAAAGATGGCTGCTACACTTGACGTTCGTCAGAAGCAACTTGATTTCATAGAGTTATTATGCGATTTGCAGGGGGGGGGGGGGGGGGGGCTATCCTCCCGTCTGCATCAGACCATCCCCTCCTCTGGTTTCAGCTTACGCGTCCCAATCTGGGATGCTTATTTCCCACGCACTGGAGTAAAACTTTACCTATAATTCAAATTTGTGAAGCCGAACACTGAAAGTTTTTAATACAGTCTTACTATTAATACTTTTAATTTTTTTTTACTAATTTTGAAAAAGTGTTATGTAGTAGTTAAGCATTTCAAAACATTTAGAATTAATTATCATTATCATGTTGACATTTTTGCTTTCGTCTAAGGTGCGTCATCCCTTTACTTGCGAGAGTGGTAGTGTGGCAGTCATCCCGCAGCAGTCGCACCGCAGAGTTGAATGAGCTAGGGGCCGAAATTCCCACCCCGGGCTTTGACACAGTGGCGACCGGCCCGGTACCTTTGCGAAACATTCACCTTTTGGCAGCGGTATGGCACGGACTAAAACGTCTGGGACGAAATCACATGAGTGGCCGTGCGGTTCTAGGCGCTATAGACTGGAGCCGAGTAAACCGCAACGGTCGCAGGTTCGAATCCTGCCTCGGACATGGTTGTGTGTGATGTCCTTAGGTTAGTTAGGTTTAATTAGTTCTAAGTTCTAGGCGACAGATGACCTTAGCAGTTAAGTCGCATAGTGCTCAGAACCATTTGACCCATTTTTTGAACGAAAGCACAGAGCAGTGCGCAGTGAGCAACGGTGCTGGTCAAGCGGGACCTGACCGTCTGACGTCGCGAGCCGCGACCTCGTGGGTGGAGCTCAACACAGGCTCCCAGTACCGCGTACTCCACATTAATTGGAGCTGTTCGTTCGTTGCCTCGCGTCCGCCAAACACACCGTGATCTTCAAACGTTCCTGCTTCGGTAGCTTCATTAGTGAGTTGAGTGCCTCTAAGAACTGCGGAATTTCAGGATGTCACTCAAACAAAGCAAAATTTCTGATTTCCTTAAGAGCAGTGCGTTACCTGATACGTGTACAAACTCTGTCAGGATACTAACAGTGGTGCTAAAAGAGTTAAAATAGATGGTGAATGTAAAAAAGAAAATGGTAATGATGGTGCTAGTACAGGGGAAGAGACTGAATCTCCGGTGACTGAAAACTGTGACATGTCTCAAGGTAGGATTGGGAGTAACGGTACTCTTGAGATAATAGTAGGAAATTGTGTTGCCTAATCACGTTTTGAAAACTGGCAAAAGACGAAGCCGTGGCTGTCCGAAAATAACAAAAACTTAGTAATATGCACAGTGTGTTCACAAGGTCGTGAACTTAAGGTGGAAAGCAGTGAACGTGTGCGTATCGATAACGCTTTTTTAGCTGGTGTTTCTGCTAATAACGCCAAAAAATTGCAAAATCCCCGATTTTATCACTTAAAGTGCAAATCCCACGTGAAGTGCGTAGAAATGAAGAGTATAAAAGAAAGGTAAAGTTCAGAAAAATGCGTGAGTGAAAGTGAAAAGTTGTGGGGGAAGCAGCATCAAGAAAAAGTAATCGCAACTGCTTCGTCCTTCAATTCTGCATATGTAATAGCTAAACAGAAATTATTCAAATTGTATCCTGCACTAATCGAACTGCAAAAGCTTAATGGTTTATCAGTTGGTAATATGCTTCATTCTGACCATGCATGCCGAAAATCTTTGTTTGTAGGAGAAGAAATGAAAAAGAATCTTGCTCACTTCCTTGTGGAATCGGATACAAACTTTAGTATCATGATGGACGAAAGTACAACGGTTTCCAATAGAACTTGTTTAATGATATATTTACGTTTGTCCTTCGAGGGAATTGTTTACAATTATTTTTTTGACATTGTTGAATTAGAAAGTGAGACAGGAGAATGCATTTTCAGCACAATGATAGCAGCTCTTGAAAAGTATGGCATTACAAATGATGTATTAAAAAATAACCTTGTAGGTATCGCAACAGATGGTGCCTCAACAATGCTTGCACCTTACAAAGGCGTAGCCGCTCTACTGCGTAGTCATTTACATAAGGATTTAACTGTCGTTCATTGTAGGAACCACAAAAGGGAATTAGCTGTCCACTATGTTATGAATGATGTAGCATATGTATACCATATACAGTTTTGTTAGATTCCTGATATTCTGTGTTTCCCCGAAGTCCCAAAAATCAGAGGCTACTACAAAGTGTTTCACAAGAATTATCCTCGCAGCTATTACAATTAGGCCGTATTTTTCGCGTACGTTGGATTGCTTCCTCATTTAATGCTGTTCGAGCTCTCCTTGAAAGTCACAGTTCTCTTGTCCATCTTTTTGAAAAACTGAGACATGATGGTTCCCGATTAACTCAGGAGAGATCTAAATTTAAAGGTTTACTAAAACATCTCACAAAGTGGTTGCTTGTAATGGAATTAGTTATGCTTTGAGGCTCTGGAAGTTCTGCAAGTATCATCATTCTTCACGCAGAACAGAAATTCTTCAGTCTTTAAAGCAAAACAGGAAATTGACGTGGCTCTAAGAACTCTTGAAACACTCAAACAAATGACTCGCCATGGACTAGGATGATAGTACAAGAGTTGGAGGAAAAGCGTGCATTCAAAGGGGTATTAACTAAGGAACCATCTTGTGATGAATATAACTGAAAAAATTTCTTCCCAAATGTCTGAAATCTGTTTTTGGTAGACAATATAAAAAACCGCTTTGAGGACCTGGATTTCTTTTCGGGTGTAGCCATATTAAATTCAGATACATGGTCTTCGGATGATTATGAACGTGTGTTTTATGGTGACATGTCAATTTCTCGCTTGTGTAATGAGGTGGATTTTAGATTATGTGAAAGCACGTATGCATCACTAGTTAACGATTTTCGAATCTATAAAGAAAATCCTCAGCACATGCCCAATTGTGTGAAGGAACTTGTGAAAACAGTCGAAGTTATACCTATATCTATGACTGAATGTCAACGCGGATTTAATGCCATGAATTTAACACTGACTGATCAGAGAAATCACAAATTCCGACACTTTCAAATTTACTTTTCATTTCAATAAATGGACCTTAAATTCAGAAAAATTTGCTGCAAGGTGGATCAAGTCTCAGCACCATAGCGCCCTTGACAAACCAACAGTCAAACCCTCGAATCTTCAGGAGCACTCTTTCATCTCATCTCTTCAACTAAACTAAAGTTAAAATGACAATTATATTCTGTATTACTAGCTGAACCGGCCATACTTTGCTGTGGCTTTGTCATAATACGATGATTTAACAAATTAACATTCACTTATAATTTCAGTGTGTTAAAATTCAGCACAAACCACAAAAATTTTAATTTTACAGTTAATTCATCACATATTTTAGTATAGTTTGTAAATGATTGAAGTAATATACGATACTCAAAGTTGTTAATTAACAACATATGAAGATTTATTAATTTTATAAATGAGCTAAATAAACTCGGAATTGCCCAGATGTCTCTACATTTATGTCCATCTCCTTTTCCAACTCCCCATCTTCTCCAGCCCTTCTCTCTGTCCATCTGCTTTTCTCCTCTATCACCTCCTATCCCCTCCGTCACTCTCCTCTTCACTAAGGTCAATTTTTCTCGCCCTCTAAGTCAGTCTCCTCCCCCCCCCCCCCTCTTGCTGTCCCTGAAATCTTGTATTTACATATTGAAATCAGCAATTTGCGTCTACAATTGTCATAAGGACAATGCTGAATGTTTTTTTTTTTTTTTTTTTTTTTTTTTTTTTTTTTTTTTTTTTTTGTAGTTGTGTTTACTTCCAGTATTCGGAGGACACAATTTGCACATGTTTGCCATATATGGCTCCTATGCATCGAGGGAAATTACACTTCATTTCGAAGTTTCTTGCCACCTTCTGCCATTCTTCAGTATCTTTTGGAATCTGAAAAGTAAATAATACTCATTACTTTTCCTGTTTTTCAGACTGATGACACAAAGGACACAGTATCAAAAGATGACGGCGATGTAGCTCTTGAAGAACATGTACCTCCCACATATGTCAAGCACATGTTATCAAATGTTCTTTTTAAAGCGGCCTTGGGGGAGTATGAACAGCAAACTCCGAGAATCGAAACATTGGTTGCATAACCTAGCTGTGAAATTGTATTTGTGGACAATAATTATTGCGACGAATTTGTTAAAACAGAAACAGAAGAGCTCGAATTAATTAGATTTTGGAAATAAGTATTTTTTAACAGTTCTTTAATATCCATTTTAATTTGCTTCAAAATGCCAATAAAACATTACTTAAATTAAATCAGTACTGAATGTTGCGTGCTTACCGTTATGCAAATCAACACCAATGAAAAAGCTTCACATACTTATGGCACTATGAGGGAAAAAGCAGAACATAATAATTTCAGTAAGTATAATAGTGACTTCCATGAATCGCCAGTGGCTAAAAATCGTCATGTGGTGGCCCATCAAATTCTTGGTGAAATACTGTCTTGGTAGTTGTCATCTTTAATTACTTACTATAGTTAACTACACCTCTTATTGTAAAGAAAGTCTTAAGTCGACATTCTCTTAAAATTACTAAATATCGCACCAGAGTCTGCTTCTAGTTCCTAGGATACTATTTCGTGGACCTTCTTTAAATACTCTTCTCTTCCACCATCGTTTTCTTTTCCTTTGATTTTCATTTTCGTTGTTAGCTGCATGTGCAAGTACCAAGTAGGCCGCCGCTGCGATCACTTTAACATCCATTATACTGCAAGACCGACACACTTGTGGCACAAATTCTGTTGACTTGGTATAAATTAACCTGCCGCATTCAACATACGCCGTAAGATGTTGCCTGCTGTAGCAGTCTACAAGACGACGCACGCCACATTTCCGTAGCATGCCACAGTGTTGCAAGACGTCGCCCCAGCGTAAACTAGGCTTTAGAGACAGGTCTGTATTGTATGGTTGGATGTGATGTGTTGCATACGAAACTAAAACCTGCAATCAGATCCTAACTGTGAAGAGATGTCACATTGCAGCAAGATAAAGCTCGCCCACCTTGTACCAAACGGACAGCCGACGCAATAAAGGAGTTGAGGTACTGGAACATCCACCAGACCTGGCTCTAAGCAATTTTCATGTGTTTGGACTCTTAACGGAAGCACTACAGGGAAGAAGATTTCAAAGTGATGACGTCATTGCAGTGGTGCAAAATTGGTTACAGATGCAACCGAAAAACGTATTTTCTGATGAAATAAAAAAAATCGTAAAACGTCGGGAAAGCTGCATTGAAGTCCAGGGATGTTACGTAGAAAAATAACGCATGTTTCAGTTTTCTATCATCAGAATAAGTACAGCTTTTCACAAATGTGCCTTTACTTTCTGAATTCCCCTCGTATACCTGTATGTACATGATTTTCTAAATAAGCTTTACCTGTAATGTACTTTTAAAGATGGGTTTTTTCTGATAGTGCATATTCGTGAATAGTGAGTTTCGGCATTAACATCTATTTATAAATAACTGTTCAACCATGGATAACGCCACGGTCCACGCTACTAACATTTATAATTATACTAATTATACAAACCCCATAAGACATCCACCCCCCCTCCCTCCCCCCAGCACTGGTAAAAGCACAAATCGCACACTGCATAGAATTCCTGTGCTGTGAAAACGAGACAGTGGTAAACATCCATAAGATGTTGAAAAAGGTGCAAGGAGATGCTGCTGTCGATCTCAGTACAGTTAGTCGGTGGGCAAGCAGGTTACGTGATGAAAGCGGGCACGGCAATATCGAGGGTTGTCCTCGCCCCGGCAGGCCTCGTACTGCACACACTCCAGACAATGTGCAGAGAGTTAACGAATTGGTGACTGCTGCCAGACGCATCACAGTGAACGAATTGTCACGCTACGTTGGGATGGGGGAAGGAAGTGTTTGCAGAATACTGAAAGTGTTGCCGTTAAAAAAAAGGTTTGTGCCAGGTGGGTTCCCAGGATGTTGACAGTGGCTCACAAAGAAACAAGAAAAACGGTATGCAGTGAACTTTCGGAACAGTACGAGAATGTTGGACATGAATTTCTTGGAAGAATTGTGACAGGTGATGAAACGTGACTCAATTATTTTTCACCAGAGACGAAGAGGCAATCAATGGAGTGGCATCATGCAAATTCACCCAAGATATAAAAATTCAAAACCACACCTTCTGCTGGAAAAGTTATGGCTACGGTATTTCTCGATTCCGAAGGACTCTTGCTTGTGGACATCATGCCAACTGGAACCACCGTAAATTCTGATGCATATGTGACGACAGTGAAGAAACTTCAAGCTCGACTGAGTCGTGTTCGACCACATCGGCCAAAGCAGGATGTTTTGTGATCGCTTCCATGGTATTTTGACTGACATGTGGCCATGCATTGTCGTGCAACAGCAAAACTCGGATGGACAACATGTGAAACACCCGCCTTACAGTCCTGACCTGGCTCAATGTGACCATCATCTCTTTGGGAAACTGAAAGACTCTATTCGTGAAACAATGTTATAAGATGCCGACTCCTTTGTGCACGCTGCCAAACAGTGGCTCCAACAGGTTGGTCCAGAATTTTACCATCTTGGTATACAGGCGCTGGTGCCAAGATGGCATAAGGCAGTTCAGAGGGATGGAAATTGTGGAGAAACAAAAATATTGTTCCTAAAGGATGTAGTTGCATGCTGTAAAACTTACAAACTATTTTTTAAATCTTATATTCTACATGTTTGAATTTCTTTTGGAGTGACCCTCATACAAATACAATCCATTATAAGACCTATTTTGGATGATGGGAAAAATAGCAGTGGTGATGGTGTTGAGATTCAGCATAAAACAGGGAGCAATCGACTCCCACAGTACTACGACCGGCTATGACTGCTCATGGCATCAGCTGCCTCTGGTAATATAGCTCATTTGAATGAAATTGTTTCAATAATTTCTGAGCAGAGAGAGGCATCATCGAAGAAGTACAGAGACTGTAGTTCAAGAACTGCACAAACCAGCACACAAAAAATACCCTCGAAGCAATGATTAAATGTTTGGACGACCTGTGGCCGGCCAAGCTTGTCGTCATGAGGGAATATTCAGGTGTGAATAAATGATTCAAATACATTTTCATGGTCATTGATAGTTACTCTAAATATGCCTCAGCATTACCCGTGAAAGGGAAAACAGGGAAGGAAGTTGCGCATGTGTCTGATGGATTGTTGAAGACGGGAACGAATCGAAGCCGAGACAACTTTCAGACATGTCACAGTGGTGAGTTTTACAATACATTCGAAGGCTAAGAAAGTAGGGAACTTATATGTCTGAAGCCGCTAGGTTCGCTCGGATCGCGTATATTCGGCATGTGCGTGCTCGGCAGCTCAATCGGCATCCATCCATAACAGCACGAACATCTCTGGACGTCAGATTTTTTTCGATACTCGAATTTGAAATGTGCTCTGCAATCTAAAATCCCGCCAATTGTGAGGTGAGATCTGATACTTTTTTTTGTTGTTGCAAAAACACCTATAGAAATTTATCGTGAACTGATCGAAGTGTACGGAAACAACGTAATGAGTGAATGTTACGTCCGGAACTGGTGCATTCGGTTTAAAAATGGACGAACCCACGTCCATGGTGAAGAGAAGAGGAGACGCCTGAGCATTGCGACTGACTATCTTGTTGCTAAAGTTGATAAAGCGATTTGTGAGAACCATCGTTTCACAATAACGGAGCTTTCGATTTATTTCCCACTAGTTTCACAGACTTCGTTGTTTGAAATTTTCACTAAAAAGATAGGCTACCAAAAATGCTTACAGAGCACCATAAAGAACAGCGAATGAGGGCAACGTTGACATTTCTGGAGGCCTACCACAAACATGGTGATTCATTACTGTATCGAATCGTACCGGTGACGAGACTTGGGTGAAACACGTCAATTGCGAGACAAAATTACAGTCCATATATTGGGGACCCACAACGTCCTCCAAAAACCCAAGAAAATGTTTGCAAACCTTATCATCTGGAAAGTTGATGGTGACAGTCTTATGGGATAGGCAAGGTGTGCCTCCTATTCATTTTCTCGAACGTGGAGCAACCATAAATTGTGCCTGCTACTGTCAAACTTTGCACAGCCTTAGAGCAGTTCAAAACAAACGCCAAGGAAAGCTGACGTCCAAAATCATGTTTCTGCACCACAATGCCCAACCTCACACAGCAAACTTCACTAAAGAACCCCTTAATTCATTCAAATGGGAAATTTTCCTTCATCCGCCCTACAGCCCCGATCTTCCACCAAGTGGCTTCCACTTGTTTCCCAAGATGAACTGGCTTGCAATGCAGCGCTTTGTTGACGACGCGGACTCACTGACTGAAGTCTCAGGTGGCAGAATTTTACGACGAAGGTCTCTCACAGTTTGTCCACCGCTATGATAAGTTCCTCAATGTGTTTGGTGACTATGTGGAGAAGTAGTGTGTCATTCGCTCTTTCAGATGCATGTAATAAAAAGTGTTTCTTATACCTAGTTTTTTAATTCCAAAACGTTCCCTACTTTCTGAATAGCCCTCGTATTTCAAGACTGTGATGGAGCTGTATGGAACACACAACTATTAGACATTCACCCACCTGAAGGTGAGTATCGTCGAATGTCTGAATAGAACAGTGAAAACCCAAATGTGGATGCAATTCAATCTTTGTGGCTTACACAAATGGATCGATATCGTCCCACAAATAATTGCACAGTGTAATCGAACCAACATGGTACAATAAAAATGAGACCAATGGATGTTCGTAATAATAGACTTCTAGATACAGTATACAACGGTATTAAAATGTGACACCCGAGAAAACAGCAATTTAATATAGGTGGTTTAGTACGTATTTCGAAATACATGCCAAACTGGTCAACAGAGATACAGTTTCCGAAGTGCGGAGAACGAATCCTAGAACCTACGTCTTAAAGGACAGCAGTAGTGCTGAAATTGCAGGATGCTTTTACACACGAGAGTTACAGAAGTGTTCGGAACCAGATGTGTATCTCGTAGAAAGGGCCACACGGCTTCGAGGAAATATAGCGTTGGTTAAATGGTTTGATGGATCTACGTTGACGATTTGTTATGTAACAGGGATCGCAGACCACAAGCACCTCAGTAGCATAACATGCGTGATAAAAGACTCATTAGAGGAGGAGGCGGTACTCTCGGCAAACTGCCAGTCTAATTACACACTCCTGGATACAGTAACTGTCCACCTGCAACAAAACTTCAAAACCGATTGGCACGCGGTGATAAGGGGATAAATCTATTCGATGATGTCATTGTGAGGAGGGTCTTTCACTCTCTAATTTTATCCTAAGACAGCGAGAAAGCTCTGTGACTCCCATACGCAGAGAGAGAGATCGTAAATTAAACACTATGCTCATGGTGATAGAAATATGTGGAGCGCTATTTGGTATACTTCGATGATTTATGTGTACGAGAATTAACGCTGAATTGACGTACTGAACAGTCATCTATCCATGTTCACAATGATACTCGCAAAGTGGAGAAAGGTTGGTTTGGCTATGATACTGAAATTGGGGAAACATGCAGTCACATAATTGGACGGTGTTGAAATTAATTGTTCGCGCTGTCAACTGTAATGCTTATTGTTAGAGTACATCGATGGTGTATTTTCCATCCCACCTGTGCCGTGGCACGCTGTTGGTTACCACATAAAGATTGACTGATACCGTTTGTTTGCTTTGAGGAAAGAGTTTTGGTGATGGACAGCAACTTCGGCGGTGGATAGCACCGAAACACTGATCGCGTACATGAGTGCAATATGAGGAATCATTCGAAAGGGAAGCCAGAGCCACAAGCTATTCCGTCAGTGTGAGAGACGAGTCTAAATGTGGACTGTAGTTTGGAACCCAATGACAGTTCTCCAGTTTGCTTATGTTGTAACTGTCTTTTTTTAAAATCAGCCGATGTGTGGCGTGTTATGCTATCCGCCGTAAGAATATAATTTACACCGTGCAACGTCTAGTTTCCTGCGAAAGGCAATGGATCAGAACTTCTTAACGTCAGTTTAGAACCTGGCACAGGCCTCGAGGTCGTTGCAGAAAAACGAAATGTTTGGCATTGTACAAAAGTGTTTCAAACAACTAAACAGGACCAGAGCGAGCGTCTCATGCGATTTAGCATAGTCTGTGGGATACGATCATTCGCCTATAGTATAAGTGATCAAACTTAAAAAGTCGCCTCTGCAGTGCCCGCACATTTAATAGGATCGTGCCTTACAGGCAGCAATAGCATCATCTGTTTGAGGTGTAAATTCGGTGAGGAGCGTGGTATACCGTTAGGGATGCTTAGATTGCTACACACTGCGCTATTCTCGAGAGCGTTGCGAAATCTCTTTCTCCGTACTGGACCGCACTGCAGCGATGCGTCACTGCGCCAGCATAAGTGCGTAGGTGACTTCTAAATCGGATGAAGTTAGTTGAGCTTTTATAGTTGATAATTCTTCTCTGCTTGGGGGGGGGTTAGAGAATGACGATGAAAGCATGTTGGGCTGACTGATTTGAATGGACGCGAATATGCTTCAGGCTATAGGCTGATTTGAATGGACGCGAATATGCTTCAGGCTATAGTATCTCTGTACAGTTTGGAGATGTACCACATTGCGCACATTTCCACCGAATGGTCAAAACATGGTCCTGCTGCTGTAACTCAGGTCGTTCTGTTTCTACATGGATTACAGAATGAGGTGGATACGTCTCTCTCCGATTTCTGCTCAATTCCGACTTTAATTGGAACGATCACATGCTGAGAGCTGTAGAAATGGGAGCAGTTGAAAGGTGCGTAGGGGGTGACTGAAACCACGTTGGAATTTTACTATAGCAACCAGTTTCGGGAAAGGTGACTCGTTTAGAGATATGAGAGTGCCACAGATACGATTGAGTAGCGGTTGTAATCATTAAAGGAATTGTCAACAGGATCCAACGCAGGTATGTGCTCGAATGGAAAGACTCGATCCAAAATCATGGACATCATTTCTAGCAGATAGCGTAACACTAAAGATGTAAGAAGCTAGTGTACATTACCTTGCAACCTCAATCAGCACATCATCGTCTACTACTACTGTTTCTGTTCCTTCTCAGTCAGTCATCGCCTATAACTCAGTGGATACATCGCAGAACCTCTGACACGATATCGAGACAGAATCCGCCACAAATACTATAGATTTATCTAGCTGGGGTGGTGTGCGGGAGCCGCAAATACTGCTTACATACTACGTTTCTTAGCTAAATCTCTTTCAAAATGCGGTAATTTCATCACGAGGTTGCATCGTGGACTACGTGTTGGTTTTATAATACACATTCCTACGATCATCTTCACGGTATTTGTCTCGTAAAAAACCGCCTCATTCATGGACAATGTCATACATCGATTCGTAAAGCGGGTATAGCTTGTAACATGGATACTTGTGTGCACCTGTAGAAACAAGATCGCTTGCGACAGTAACATGAAGTAATTGTTGCGATCGTTTTTTTCTTTTTTACATCTGGCCGATTACGTCTCTTTTTCTGAGACACAGAGGTAGCGCTCACAAGAAAAAACGTAAGACTCATGCCCACCCATCATTATTTTGCATCGTGTGGAATCACTTATTGGCCAAGTATTATACGAGGGTAAACCCAAAAGTAAGATCTACTTTTTTTACAAATACATAGACCTGTTTATTTTTATAATGGTTTACATCAGTTTACAGCTTGAACATTTAGGTATTTTTATGCTTAAATATCATTTCTGTCGGTTTATTTTCGTAGACGCTCTATGCCCATGTCATAGCAGCTCGCCGCCATGCTGTTCAGAAACTCGTCGTTGGAGCTGAATCGCTTTCCAGCCAAATGTTCTCTTAACCTATGGGTGGGTGGGTGATTATGTTCCACTGAAACTGTTGCACGAGAGCAACAGTTTGCTGAGCGATGCGTGGGCGAGTGTTGTCATGGAGAATGTGTACGCCCTAGCTCAACGTCCCTCTTCTCCGGTTCTGAATTGCCTGTTTGAGTTTTTTCAGAGTCTCACAGTACCTATCAGCGTTAATTGTGGTCCCAGCGATTCAGCTCCCACGTCGAGATGAAAGAAGAGGTTTATAAATTTCTGAACAGCATGGTGGCGTGCTGGTATGACATGGGAATACAAAAACCGCCAAAGCGTCTACAAAAATACATCTACAGAAATGGTGATTACGTCGAAAAACAGCTAAATGTTCAAGCTGTAAACTGATGTAAGCCATTGTAGAAATAAACAGGTCTATGTACTTATAAAAAGTAGGAGACCTTACTTTTGGGATTACCCTCGTACTTAGCAGTAGTGAGGCATTTGAGCATCAGGCTGATAATGTGTGTGTTTGTGTAAAGGGAATGACTATGTCCAGTCGTAAGGAAGGTGCAGATATTTCTATTTCCATAGCCACAGCCGTCAATAGTGTATTTCCAATACTTCACTCATTGTTCAATACCATTCAATTGAGACCGCAATCATAACATTTGATTGTAAGTACATGGATAAAATATGTGAACGAATTTGTAGGATGATTGATTCTACCTGTACGTGCTTGGCCTGCAGCGCAGATGACCTGTGCGGGAATGATTCACGTTTCCTGTTAACAGCAGCAGCCGTCCAAATGCAAAGGCCTGTTGGAGTGTAGGAATGTGCATGAATTACGATGTTGTCCTCTAGACTACCGAATAACGAACTAATACATAGTATGTGTTGGATAGCTTTCGTCAATGCATGGAAATTTGAGAGTGAATATGGAGGTGTGTTTACGTTGGACTATTATGCCCTCCCATGTAAGTTGTTTGGTTGACTGCTTCTGCACATTTCGCGCATTTCTTTAGTTGAGAGAAGACTAATTGTGGGGCGTGCATCTAGCAGGTGAAAGAGAAGTTTGCTTTTCCTCTAGACATGAGAAACACCTCAGTTGACTTTGTAAATTGTGTGGGTGATTTCGAATCTGCTACATCAGCGAGGTCGATATTCGCAGGTGAAAATATCATTTTTCGTCTCTTTGTTTCTAGTTACTCAGTGGTCTAGAGCACGCTCCACCGAAATCGACAAGTACCACGAAAATGAAATAATATTATGGTAAACCATGCGAAAATACTTTGTTCTTGTAACCCTAGAGTCTGGAGATGGGTGTATAAATGCGAGAAAGCAAGCAGGCAGGTTTGGACCAGAGATAGCAACGCATTTGTACTGTCGACAGTGACTTCAATCCACTGACGGCTTTCTGATGTAAAAGGAATGATTTAGTATGGTGGAGGACATGAATTGTATGTTTACTACATCGACATGATGCATGCTGATGTATTGCTGGGTTGGAGATCTGTTTCACACTCTAATATTCAAGCTCCTATCACCAGTGGGAGAGCATTGTAATTGAGTGAGAGTGTTTCCGTATTTGACGATATATATGGCACTTTGCGAGGTTTAGTTGTAGCTGAAATATGACAATCGGTGTCAAATAGTTTACAGCAGCTGAATGTCACGTCTATAGAAAGAAAGAAAAGGAGGACGGTGCTTCCCAAGGACTGAGGAGCATGTAAGGTGTCAGGCAAATGCAACACCTTCCATGAAAACCCTGACATGATAAACAAATCCAGTAGTATGTCACATAGCTCCGAATAAATCTTGACATTTAATTAACCAAAGTAATACGAGTAACGAGTGAGCAAATGGAATACCACAGACTACCACATGACATGCATTTAGGCATTCTTACCTTCCCACCATGAGACAGACGCAGTTCTGAGGGGAGAAATGAGAACAGAAGCTGAGAGCAGAACCGTGTTAAGCTAGAAGGCCCTACAATAAGGGATGGACACCCACGTCGCCAGCTAACCGCTAGGACCACCCCCAGCCCATGTTAAGGGATAGAACTCTCCAAAAGAACAGTATAGATCTTACGATAAGACTAAAAGGACCACACCAGCTGCAAGTTTAACGCCTCTGCTACATTGCAAACCTTAGAAACATTACCTCACCACGAAAAGTATAACGTTTCTCATTGGATAGACAGAATTTTTGTAGGCAGAGCTTAAGGTTAACATTAAGACCCTGACTGGTCAGATGAAAACACAGCCAGATAGTTTTTTTAAATCAACTTTGGTAAATTGTAGTAAGGAGAAGTTAGGAGAGAGTTGCTTCCGAGACAGCGAGGTGAGCGGAGCTGTGGTGCACGCCGCCCCCTGACGAACACCGATAAGGTAATGAACGCACGTGATGCCACTTGAGATCGCATAAAGCTTCACTCAGAACTGCAGAAGTCTCATCTGTTACACCCCCTTTTTTGCGTAATACTAATGTCGATCGTCAATTAAAGCGCATGGTGCTCACATTTGCCACTTGAAGTAAAAATCTGAAACGCGATGATTTTTCTGTTATATAGTTATTGAGAAGCTACATCAGCCACTGTAATTTACGACAAGTTAGATAGGTAATTAAAGATAATTGAGAGTCACTATAGACCATTTTGATAGATTTCTCTTTTGTGAAACTTAATGTAAACCTAGATTATAGATGTGATATGGCATGGGTCATCCTTCGATCCATTGTAGAACCTGGAAACCCATTCAGGGAGTATTCGTTCACATTTTTGTTGAACGCAGTTGGTTTTTATCATCCTGTATTAAAACATTTCCTTTTATCAATAGTGCAATTTATAAGCAATGTTTTGTGAGTAGAATAAAATGTCCAATGGTAAACATAACTGCTTTTTCGACGTTATTTTACCAGCTAACTAAAAATAGGAAAGCCTTGAACCCCTTAAACTGAATTTAGTTAGTATTAAGATTCTTTTACAGGGAGTGCAGTGGAGTTGATGCTGACATCATTATGTGTTTGGTTATATCATCGCTAGTCTCACTGAACTCTTCTGAACTCTACATGTCATGTGTGGTCTGGCGTCTCCTTACCAGCAACAGGTCCCATGTTCAAACTAGTCAGTTCCCTAAAAAACACGCTAAGAGAGTGTCGTTGCGCGAAAGTGGTAGGGAGACACGATATAGATTAGACAGACACCACGCAGAATGTTAGAAGCATTGGGACAAATAGCCAGTGTGAGTGTAGGTATAACATAGTTTTTTCAGGTGCCCTACAGATATAAAACATAACTGCGCTGTTTGTGGAAAATGTGTATATATTGCATTGTAAAGTTACTGTGGCTTATGTTGTGAAAAATTTGTATATATGGCATTGTAAAGTTACTGTGGTTTGTTGTGGCAAGATTAGAGGTTGACTGTGTGTCCTAGCATGAGGGACGTACAGATTTAGCACATCAATAACTCCGAGGGTATGAGGGAGACTTTTTATGTGGAAAATTGTGTGTGCTATAGATACTGATATTTGTTCCAAAAGCACAGCCATCGAGAGAAGTCATTACCTGTACATCGATCAGTGCCAGACTGTAGCAGCAATTGTAATATTTAATTGTAGTTACACTCGTAAATATGTTCCTGGCTTCAATATTCTAGTGAGTCTCATACGTATTTGATGATGTATAGACAACTTTATGGGTTTAACTGTCAATGCACCTTAGCGATCTGTGCAAGATAATTTTACCACTGAAAGTACTGTCTGCAGAAATATATGTATGTATATGTATATTTAGGAGCCTTTACACAGCAATGGGAACTTTCGTGTGTGTTGAGAGTGGGAAGTGTAACACGTGATGGACTGGGATATCACGTTAGGATCGCTGGGAAGAGTGCATTTGATGTTGTTCTATGCAATTTGCAGTTAAGCACAGTTAGGTGTGTCCCTTATGTCGCGCTAGGAACAATGCGCCCTGTGCTACTCTGCCATCAATGGTAAAGACAATTGTTGCCTGGAGGTGTCTCGCATATGGGGGCTGCATGAGCGCACCTTGGAGTTCTGTGATGTCAGTATAACACTGCCTATATACCTGAGAAATAGATGTTACTTTCACCTGCATCTGAAGGTGGCTCACGGCTGTGACAGAGCGCACATCAATGGTCAGTCGTGTCAGCATCAGTGCCTAGGTGAACACACATTTCAAGAGGAATTTCTCAGGTATCAAGTATGAAAGGGATGTGCCTCTCTCATGTGTGAGGGCATCTGTGTGTGGTTTGACAGCTGACAGCCGTGCCATTTCGTGGGGCTGCTGGTAGCCTCCTGTGTGCTCTGGGGGACAGTGCGTATCGGACGACAGTGCTTGTGCGTTTCCATTGCATTATTTTGCAAGCAGATCTGTGGGCTGTGTTCTGTGCTATTTGGACAGTTTACGAGTACTGAGCGTGTCTACACACCACTGTACTGCGTTATTTAGGAGCACTTTGCAGGTCTGTCCTGAAATTATTTCGGTAAATTAGGAGCTGTTTGGGTTTCTGCAGAGCGTTATTTACTAGTAGTTTATGGGTCTGTGGGCTGTGTGGCGTGACCCACAGGCATTTATTTTGTACCAGTGTGATAAACATACTTCATCCCAAAATAATTTTTTCCAAAAAAAAAAGTACACTCCTTAATTACTGTCCCCAAAAGTCCAGCGCTGGGTGAGTCATTTTCACGCCATTTTCCCCCTCCAAACCACCATCTTGGATTATGTCAAAGGAGGGATGACAGCACCCTCTGGTGGCAGTAATGTGTGCTTGGCTAGTTGGAGTCTAGATCTTGTGGTGGAGACATTGCCTGCAAAATAAAAACTTACGTCCGTCACAGGCTGAGTCGTTTTTGCGCCATTCCCCCCCCCCCCCCCCCCCCCCCCCCCCGCATCTTGGATTATATCACGAAACGGACTCAGTACTTCTGTCAATAGCTTATGTCATGGCTGCCATCTTGGACGACAGTTCCATCTGCTGGTGGTTGTGTGTAGTAGGGCAGTTGGAGTGCGGACCTCCTGGCTGACACCCTGGATGATGGTGCTGTCTCTAATTACTATTTTGAAAATTACGAGTTTCTTGGCTCCCCGGATGTAAATGCATTGCACTATTTATGAGTGGTTTGCAAGTCTGTAGTCTGTGCGATGCGTTATTTTGACAGTTTAAAATTAGCAGGTGTGTGTGTAAAGCATTATACATGAGCTATTTAGGAGTACTTTGCAGGTCTGTATGCTGTGTGGCTTGTGAGAGCGTGTGTTCTGTATCGCTGTGTTAAATATACTCCATCGCAAAATAAATTGTTCCAAAATACATAAAGTACACTCTTCCTCTCTCCACCAGCCCAGTGCAGGCTGAGTTCTTTTCTGACCAATCCCTAGGAAGCTGTGGGGGTTGGGTGACTTAGGTCACTTGGACTACATCCATTATCCTATCTTCCTGCGATTTTCTTAGGTTAGTAGAGATAACCATTAGTAGAGAACCCGCTGGAATCTGTATTTCCTACCATTTTTCTAGGAGAGGGGGGCGTGGCACTTTCCCGCCAAAAGCCGCCATGGTACTAGCATCATCAGTTGACGTCATGTCCGCCATCTTTAATGACGTCATGCGCTGTTGCCAAGTCTACATGCCGCCCTCTTGTATGGTGTCATCGCCGCCATCTTGGATACATCTGGCAACAATGCAGAGTGCACATTGTATTGTCCCAATACTGATGTACCCTCCTAATTATTTTTTGAACACTAACAGACACATATTTCTTATGGTACTGTGTGCCACTCGAGAGCTAAGGAGAGAGGAATGTGTTTATCTGTACATTGTCTATTTTGTCTTAAACTATGTTGCCTGTGAGTGTTGTTTCTCAATAGCGTTTTCGAGCATGTCTACTGATTCTATCAGTAACAAGTCGAACATTACCCTACTGATTTTTTGAAGAAGTGATCCACTTAGGATGGAGTATACCACAGCAAAAAAGTCACTGCAACCTTATAAAAAACATTGGTTGATCTTTGGTGCAAACAGCATGCGAGTGTGTCTTGCGAACATCGATCGTTGTGTACCACTACATAGATTACCTGTACACTTTGTGTTGTGCTTGCCATGTTTCGGTACTTATCAAACAAATTACTACACATTCGCCTCAGAACATTTTTCTCCTAGTACAATTGACTTAATAAAATTTGGGTGTGCAGGTAAGCCCTGCTACAGGACATTTCAGAAGAGTTGGCCTCCTTATTTTTGCTATATCATTGACAACAATGCGATGTCGCAGTTCTAAAACTATGAGAGAAGGATGCGTAGTAGAATCGTAACGTCCAACATCTGCTGAAATTGTAATACGAATGCAGCACTTCTCGGGTGTGTAAAGGAGTACGTGGTTTGGGGATGGGGAGAGAAATTTCTGACACCAGGGTTAATATATAAAGTGGCAGGGAAGGAGGAAGAACGTTGTTAAATATGCCTGATGGCGGCAGTGTGCAGGAGGTAGAGCGGTAAGGACTTGATAATGGGCATCCAGGGCTGCCGTTAAATGACAAAACAGAGAATTAAGTACAATAAAGAGGATGTATTTCGACATACGGCGTACCATAGGCGCGCAGAGGGTCTGAAGTTTAGGCCAGTCAAAGAGGTCGAACAATTAATTGCAGTGGACAACGGATGGGGAAGTGATTCATGTTAACTTAGGCTGGTCGTCGGTCGTGAAAAGCAGAGCCAGAGGGTCTGCCTTCCAAAAGGACGTCTGTTCTCCTTGAGGTCTGGATTACAAGAGAGAAGCAACTGTGTTCGGCTCCGCACAACACTCCAGCGCCCACACATGTGATCTTTATCCCGCCCACGCTATTGGCATAAACCAATGGCGTGAATTCGCAAGCATATTCAGCAGAGGTCTCAAGGCGTCTCTTGTCAGCAGTTTTAACTGGAAAGAACTAGTTTGGTTCTGAAAGACAAGTGGCTTGTCACGTAGGCACGGCATAAGTTCCTCGGGGAGAACACTTGTAAAGATTTGACTGGGTCTTTGAAATAAATTTTGAAAACCAATTCCCTAAAATATTCCTTGACTGGCTGCCACTATGTACATAATTTAATTGTTTAATTTAAGTAAGATTTTAATCCTCTCGCTGTTAAGACTCGACACCAGGTAGCAGACAATGTCAGTATATATTAATTCGCCGGCATCCTCTGATACCGTCAGCACGTTGGCGATCTACGGATCCTGTTCCTTTCCAAATGCCACTGGAGGATTTGTCTTAAGAGGCAGCGTTAGTTATCAGGCGAAGGCTTCCTCATGTGCTGCTAAGCGTTACAGTAGGTTCTCCCCATTTCTCAGTTTGCATATGAGTTTTCCCACAGTCACTTAGAGCCAATGAGATGGCCTCCCCACCGCCTCCACCCGCAGCTGGCAGACACAGATACGGGGAGGTGTTGCACAGACTAAGTTTCATCATCACTCCCATGTCTGTCTGCAGGCTCACAGTGGCTTCTGCAGGAGTCGTGGTTCAGTGTCGACAGAGACACAGATCTGCTCGTCATAAATGTGGTGTTGGCTACACTGTTACCAGGTACGGTCCACCAGTATTTCTATCTGTTACTGTGCGTATGACGTTCGTATTTAAGAATGACGTTGGTCATTGGTCTTCGAAGAATCGGATTATTGGTATACAGTACTTGGTTTCTAAAGTCGCATTTATTAGTATCGTGATCTCTGAGGTCATATGACTTTGTACATAGGAAGAGTTTATTTTTTCTGATGCAATACGCTCATCTCTCTGTCTCCTTTATGTGTTCCAATGTCGTATATGATTATCCACGCATCTATATACGAGTGTTATAGCGAAAAAATATTGCTAGTATTACGTGCCTACCGTCGACATGGTCCTCGGATTGTATTTGGTCCCTCAATTTTTATCCACGATGTGCCACGTATGTATCACGTCTGTTGCACCACTCCCGCTCACATTTGAGGGGTACTCACGATTAAGGCACAGATAAGTTTTCGTAGCAAATACACCAGTGTGGTCACTGTACAGCGTGTGCTTTTGAAACGCTATAGATCAGTCGAAATTACATACCATGGTTAGTATATGAAGTTATCGAATATAATTACACTATTTATTTTCTTACCAGTCTTCATTCCACGCTGGGGCCGCAAAGCTGCAAATGGAATCCCCACATTACTTTCAAAAGTTTGACGGTCAGACGGAGGGGGAGAGATGTTCTGATTGGCCCAGAAAGGGAGGTGGTTGGGGAGAGATGTGCTCGGTGCTTAAACTGTTAGCAGCGATTATCAGCAAAGGAGTGCACAGATTTCGTCTGGTGAGCTTGTAGGTGTCTACGAGTTTAGACTGGTTTGTCTGGGTGTTCCATAGAGAAATTATACAAGAGCGAGGACTGGTAAATGCTTGGCGCTTACAATACTAGCAGTGTTTACCAGCAAAAGCGTCGACAAGTTCTATACGTTTTTGCATTGACGTGACGCCCTCTGTCTGGACTATTGAACCCCGTCTGTGACAACTGCACACACGTTGTGCAAATTTCTCTGCCACCTCTTGGGAGACATTCTGCCTTAGTGTTAGACGGAAATGTGGATTTGTCCCGTTGGCGACCTAGTGGCCACGATCATATGAAGAGTTCAATTCAATATCAGCATTATCCAGCGAATATAAGCATCGAGTTCCTCGTACTGCAAGAGTGTAGCGTTCTTTAATACTTCGGCTTATGACGTGGTATGTGTATGCAATTACTGCTGATGGTGGAGATCTCATGGACATCAATGTTAGGCACCCATCACAACTTGCTCTGTGATTGCTTGACACTGTCACCGATAGTATCGTCATTAGAGGCTATTCCCATCACGTCGCAATCTGAAGGAAGATCTACTCTCCAACAGGCGAGATGATTTTCGGAGGGCTCGTTGCAGATACTGCTCGCCTCTCTCTAGAGGAGTATTCTTGTATCGCTGGGATAAACATAAACTACGTTGCGTTGGAGGCATCAGAATTTTATTCTGATGTCACACAATCAAGTAATGAAGCTTGGTATTCCTTATACAATGTCTTTGGCTTACAGAATCGTCTATGCTGTCACAAATCCCGCCGACGTGTTCATTTCTGCGATTACAACGTTACACACAAGTAATGGAGTGGTGACTTAACAATGATACATAAATATGGACCAAAACTGATAACATCATGATGATCATGAAGTCGATGCGACACAACATGGCGTGACATGACGCGATGCGCCACTAGTATTGGGGTTAGACTGATACTGCCCCAAAGTACAGATATCCAAGATGGCGTCGATGACGTCAATCAAACTGGCGGATTTTGGTGGGAGCTTTCAATTTAGGCGGGAGAGTGATACGTCCATGTCGCCAAGAGAAATGGCATGAAGTACATATTACAACATGATAATGCATCACACCTCGCTTATCTATACTAAGCAAGGAAAATGGCGGGAAAAAGGAATTGTCTTTATTATTTAACCAATTTCAAGCAGTGTTTTCTCCACTGGGTGTGAACTCCAACTGGCTTAGTTCATATCCTCGCCACCAGAGGTTGCTCTCCTGTCGTCAGTTCATGAGGCATGTACCGGTATCCAAGATGACGGCATCCACTGTGTTTACCGTGAGTTCCAGAGCCCAACTGACTTAGTTCATATCGTGGCCACCAGAGGGCGCTACCGTCAAGTCTCGTGATGATACAAGATCGTCTGCTCTCTCTCTCTCTCTCTCTCTCTCTCTCTCTCTCTCTCTCTCTCTCTCTCGCCGAGTCAGTGCCTGCAAGCGACTGCTTACGTCACAGCCTCAGCCCACACCTTTATACTCGTGCTGGACATAGTCTTCTGTAAATAGGCCAACTAAAGTAACACCCACATCGAGCCTCTAACATATCAATTACCTAAGTACTTAATTCCCTTTCCATTTTAATCATATTCAATAAGTCAATTTACAAGTTCAATATTCAATGATCAAATGAGAAGTTACACATTTTCCCACTATCAACGTGGTGTTCATGAATGACCTAGCACCCCCTCCCCCCCAGTAGAATGCTGCACTCCTATTGGATACTGCATTAGTCAAGTGATTCGACTTCATATAGGTAAGATAACGGATTCACTATACTTTCAACTACTATTCAAGTTCCAGACCGCCACCTCTTCCTAGAAACCAGCGCCAAGTTTGAATTCTGGCAGTAAAGAAAGATCACTCGGGCTTTCGCTACCAACCGAAGAAAATCGTTGCAAACAAAGCAACCAGGGGTTGCTGGTAAAAGGACTCATTCCGCACTAGGCTGATGGAGAGAGGAAGGAGTGTACTTTATTTATTTGGGAGCAGTTTATTTAAGGATGGAGTACATGTATCACAGAACACACGCTATGACATGCCCCACAACATACAGACCTGCAAACTACTCCTACATAACTCATGTATAAGGCTCTACATAAACTCTTGCTTAACGTAAACCATCATAAGTAACGTATTGCACAGCCTAAACGCGCGAACAACTCATAAATAATACAACACATTTACTTATAGACAGACAAACAACTCGTAAATTTTCAAAATAATAATCCATCTAAAAGAATGTGCCTGCCATTCGTCAACTGTCGAAATCATACACCAGTCTTTATGTAAACAATTACAGGCAGCACCACCACCAAGTGTATTCGCCACTGAGTCCACAGCCACACAGACTTAGTTCACATTGGAGCCACTAGAGGACGCTGTAGTTATGTCAGGTGATAGCGCAAGTACCGTAATCTAAGATGGTGCCACCTAGTGTGTTCACAACGAGCTGCATATCCCAACTGTCTTGGTACATTTCGTCGCCGCCAGAGGACGCCACTGTCACACCAGCTGATGACGCAAGTACAGTTATCCATGATTGTGGCAAACAGCGTGTTCTCCACAAGGTCTAACATTCAGTCCCACCAGCAGTGGAAGCTGTTGCCCGTTTCCAGACGTAAACCAAGATGGCTGGGGAAAATGGTGGCAAGACGACTCAGCCTGCTCTGGGCTGCGGGGGAGAGTAGGTATTGACTGCACTCTATTTTGAAACAACTTATATATAGAGTATGTCTATCAGACTGATTTTTTTCAGCACACAATAGCAAACTGCTCCTAAATAACTCTTCACACTGATGTGTACACACGCTCAGTACTCGTAAAGTGGCCAAATAGCGCATAGCGCGACCTACAGAACCGCTCACGAAATGATGCAATGAACGCGTGCAAGTACAGTCCACTGCCCCCTGTCCCGTAGAGTACACAGGAGGTAGCGATAAGTGACACATCAGTCAGATGTCAAACGGTGCACAGGCCACTGCTCGGCTTCTGAGAGCATGAGGTGGTGGCTCCCCCATTTATACGTAACACCTGAGAAATTCCTGTCCGCTAGACACCGATGCTGACACGATCGCACGTACGGTCTACTCGTCTATCAGCTGTCAAAGCACTCTCAGACCTCCAGTTAGGGCCGAACGTGCCACAGCCGCTGCGTGGTGAGGCAGCAACAGCTCGGGTCCCGCGTGCTCCGTCACAGTCCCCGAGCCGTCATCGTCGAACACCGGTGAAAGTTGCATGCCTCTATACAGCCACTGTTATACTGTTATAGCATTCCAAAGCGCTTTCGCGCCAGTCTCATATTCGAAGCATCTGCAGGCGCCACTTCTGTTTGCCATCGAAGGAAGAATAGCACAGGGCGTGTTGACACACGTGTTCAACCGCACGTATCCACCCTGGCGTGACTGACTCGTTGCTATCTAAAACATTCTCAGTCTTAATCTTACGTCACATCGCTTTCTGGTCCAGCTCTCCGTAATTTTATAGTGCCCCAGAAATAGTTAACGCTCGCTTTCTTGTTGTCTCAGCTTGTATGCGCCAAAACCCATGTCCTGTTTACCAACATATCGATGAATCCAGTATTCCTCCTGGACATACGTGATAGTCTTCCTATCTCAACATTTGCAATTGTTCTCACTGCTCCTATATCCCACCACAATCAATCGTGAACTCTCATTGAATTTTATCGAATTTACCAGTCGATTACTAACGCCGTCGGTATCGAAGCACCAACCACCTTCTCTTTCTGGAGCTTTCTGAAGTCATTTTGCAAAGATTGCTACATTGCACCGACGGTTCCTCCAATCTATACACCCCCGACCTGTCCATTCATTCTACAGACGCTACACTCAGTGGTAATAAACTATTTTACACGGATCACCAATCTGCACCGTCCGCCCCCGGTAGCTGAGTGGTCAGCACGACGGACTGTCAATCGTAAGGGCTCGGTTTCGATTCGCGGCTGGATCGGAGATTTTCTCCGCTCAGGGACTGGGTGTTGTGTTGTCCTAATCATCATCATTTCATCCCCATCGACGCGCAAGTCGCCGAAGTGGCGTCAAATCGAAAGACTTGCACCAGGCGAGTGGTCTACCCGACGGAAGGCCCTCGTCACACGCCATTATTATTATACCAATTTGCACCGACAACTAAACATCGCAAAGTGATCTACAGGTCATCAAATACCTACTGTACTTGCAAGAATATTGGAGCGTCAAACCGATCTCCAACCAGCGAATAAAGCACCGAGCACCGTCTCGATCTAGTAAACATGCAATTCATATCCCCCACCATACCAAATAACGACCTTTACATCAGCGAACCGAAGTCACTCTCAGAAATGATGTGCAAAGACAGGCTCGTTTCCCCTCGGCACAAACTCCTTACTGTTTCCGCTTTCTTGCTCGCATTTCTACAGATATCTTCAGATTCATCGATTACAAGAAAACGTTTATTTTCGCCATAATGTTATACAATTTTCGCAGTACTTCCCGATATCAAGCACACAGCAGTAGCCTACCAATCGCTAACGCTACATAATGCACAAGAGATAGACTGTAAATTATTTCTCCATAAACACCAAATTTTAACGACGTGCAAGGTGCTGTAAGCCATCGAATGACTAGAAACAGGTAGAGTACACTGATATTTGCACTCTCGAATACCAATGTTGGAGATGTAGCAGATACCAGATGATCAATATTATTTACAAACCAACTAGGTTGTTTCCCTGATGATGATCAATATTATTTACAAACTAACTAGGGTGTTTCCCACGCCTACAGAACAGGCAAACATGTGTCCAAACACACCACTATGATTCTTCTCTCAACTAAATAAAGGCACCGAATGTGCAGAAGCAGTGGACTGAACAATTTACATGGGAGGGAATAACGCTCCACCGCAAACGCACCAGGTTCTCAAAGTTACACTTGATCATGAAAGCCGCCCAGCACATACTCAGTATTAGTTCGCTATTCGGTCGTCTGGAAAATGGTAAAATTAGCTCTGATACATTCCTACACTCCAACATACCTCTGCGTTCGTAAGACTGCTACCATTAACATGGGAACGCGAATTAATACCACCACAGACTTTGCATACATGGATACATTCTAGAAAACCCTTCACATGTATCTTCTATCATACTTACAATTAAATCATACGATCTCGGTTTTAACAGAACGGTATTCGGCAATGCCCGAAATACCGAAAATACACTCTGTTGAGCGCTGTGGCTCTGGAAATACCTGTACCTTCTTTACGACCAGACGCACTCTTCCATTCGCTATCAGAGTACTCCAAGTCAAATCCATACCCTCCCTACAACAGCACATAGGCATTTGCTTTACACAAACACAAATACTTTATGAACCTGATGCTCTATTGCGAACATATAACACAGCCAGCACTAATATTAAGTATAATATAACCTCGTCAATAGCTGGATGCATACGACATCAAATAATACTGACCGAAAATCATCAATGGGTGTGCACGTCTCTTACGTTCTTCCTGCGAGTCATTCCACCGTGTCATAGACGCAATCGAGCAGATGTTAAAGAACAAATCCCGATCCCAACAAATACTACATGTTACTCTCACAAGCACTCTTCGCTCTACAGTTGCACGCAAGTATTCATATTAAAACCTATAACTGCTTTACGAGTCGAGGTACGAATTTACCTCTGAATGAGGTGGCGTTTTCTGGACTGATATCGTGACCGTGATCGTAGAAATCTGGCTATTAACACCCAAATATGCAATCTCACAATAAACTCAATGAACTTCGAAAGCAATTCGGCTAAGGAACGTGGTATGCAAGCTCTATTTGCGACTCCATCACAAGGCACTCAGCTGCATAATTCATTAGTTTTTGCAACGCATTCTGTCTAGAGACCATATCAGACGTTCCGCGATGTATATGCTGAGTTATAGGGGATAACAGACAGTAGTAGTAAATGAGGTGCTGATTGAGGTCCTAAGAAGGAAAATATACAATAACCTCTCAGATCTCTAGCCTTACGCTACATGTTAGAAATTACGTCCATTAAAACACATACTTACATATTCTTACATCCACAAGTCAATCATATTTCACGCACTCACATATCTCTAAACGAGTCACCTTCCTCGAAGCTGTCTGCTACAGTAAAATTAAAAACCATCTTAATCACACCCTACACATCTTGCACTCGCACCCATTTCTATGGCTTTCCACAAGTGCTAGTTTAAATTTTGGTTGGAGAGAGGCATATCCAACTCCTTCTGCAACCCGTGTAGAGACAGATCGAGCTGAGTTACTGCTACAGGACCGGGTTTTGAGCATTCGGAGGAAACGTGCGCAATGTGGCATACACCCGAACTAGATACAAGTACTACAGTTCTCCAACATGCTGTTTTCGTTATTCTATAAAATCCCAACATAGAAAAATTACGAACTATAAAAGCTCGTCCTCTTTACAAGTCATCTAGGCGTCGATGCTGGTGCAATGACGTATAGCTAAGGTGTGCCTCCTGCGTGAAGAAGGGGATTTCACAGTACTTCCTCAGAATAGCGTAGAGTGCAGGCACCCAGGCATTCCTAACGGTTCACCAAGTCCGCCACCTCAATCTGCAGCTGCTTATGTGTACACGATCATATAAAATATACAAACACCTCAGAGACCACTTTAAACTTACATCACCTATACCCTAAGCGAATTATCGTATGAGACCCTCCCTCTGGTCCTGATTCAAACACTGTTTTCTAACATGCTTTTGGACATTGCCAAACATTTCGTTTTCTGACACCACTTGGAGGTCTGTGTCAGATTCTAAACTGACATTAAGATACTCAGATCCACGGCCTCTCACAGAAGACTATACATCACACGGTGTAAATCATATTCTTATGTCGGATAGCATAACACTGGATCATTTTTAAATAAAACACACTTACAACATAAGGAAACTAGAAGAGTTTGGCAGCATAGTGAATAGTTTCCAAACTACCGTCCGAAAGTGACTGAAGACATCTACATACACTCCTGGAAATTGAAATGAGAACACCGTGAATTCACTGTCCCAGGAAGGGGAAACTTTATTGACACATTCCTGGGGTCAGATACATCACATGATCACACTGACAGAACCACAGGCACATAGACACAGGCAGCAGAGGATGCACAATGTCGGCACTAGTGCAGTGTATATCCACCTTTCGCAGCAATGCAGGCTGCTATTCTCCATGGAGACGATCGTAGAGATGCTGGATGTAGTCCTGTGGAACGGCTTGCCATGCCATTTCCACCTGGCGCCTCAGTTGGACCAGAGTTCGTGCTGGACGTGCAGACCGCGTGAGACGACGCTTCATCCAGTCCCAAACATGCTCAATGGGGGACAGATCCGGAGATCTTGCTGGCCAGGGTAGTTGACTTACATCTTCTAGAGCACGTTGGGTGGCACGGGATACATGCGGAGGTGCATTGTCCTATTGGAACAGCAAGTTCCCTTGCCGGTCTAGGAATGGTAGAACGATGGGTTCGATGACGGTTTGGATGTACCGTGCACTATTCAGTGTCCCCTCGACGATGACCAGAGGTGTACGGCCAGTGTAGGAGATCGCTCCCCACACCATGATGCCGGGTGTTGGCCCTGTGTGCCTCGGTCGTATGCAGTCCTGATTGTGGCGCTCACCTGCACGGCGCCAAACACGCATACGACCAACTTTGGCACCAAGGCAGAAGCGACTCTCATCGCTGAAGACGACACGTCTCCATTCGTCCCTCCATTCACGCCTGTCGCGACACCACTGGAGGCGGGCTGCACGATGTTGGGGCGTGAGCGGAGGACGGCCTAACGGTGTGCGGGACCGTAGCCCAGCTTCATGGAGACGGTTGCGAATGGTCCTCGCCGATACCCCATGAGCAACAGTGTCCTAATTTGCTGGGAAGTGGCGGTGCGGTCCCCTACGGCACTGCGTAGGATCCTACAGTCTTGGCGTGCATCCGTGCGTCGCTGCGGTCCGGTCCCAGGTCGACGGGCACGTGCACCTACCGCCGACCACTGGCGACAACATCGATGTACTGTGGAGACCTCACGCCCCACGTGTTGAGCAATTCGGCGGTACGTCCACCCGGCCTCCCGCACGCCCACTATACGCCCTCGCTCAAAGTCCGTCAACTGCACATACGGTTCACGTCCACGCTGTCGCGGCATGCTACCAGTGTTAAAGACTGCGATGGAGCTCCGTATGCTACGGCAAACTGGCTGACACTGACGGCGGCGGTGCACAAATGCTGCGCAGCTAGCGCCATTCGACGGCCAACACCGCGGTTCCTGGTGTGTCCACAGTGCCGTGCGTGTGATCGTTGCTTGTACAGCCCTCTCGCAGTGTCCGGAGCAAGTATGGTGGGTCTGACACACCGGTGTCAATGTGTTCTTTTTTCCATTTCCAGGAGAGTATAAACTGAATGTCACAGCCACCAGAAGTTGTCACCCGTCCACAAAACTGCTTTCACAACTCAAACAAGCAATCTTACTCAGTCAACATATAGTATCCAACGCACGGATGTGATGGAAAAGACACCGCCGATGTACTGTAATATAAAGCAACGGACTTGATAGCGCGAAAAATTTTACACTAATTTCAGCACCAGCCAATGATGTGACACCATGTTGCCCAGTTTGAGTATCATAGCTAAACAATGCCCTCTCCACGTTGCGAGTATCATTGCGAACATTGATATATGACTAAGCAGTACGTCCATTAACTCTTAAATCTGGAACACAGAAATATGTAGAACACTCTTCGGTATAGATTGATGATTTGTATCACCTCGAGTATAGTGTTTAATTTACGATCTATCTCTCAGCGTATGGGAATCACAGAGCATTTTCGTCGTCTTAGGATAAAAGAGTTTGTACATGGGATCAAGTATGCTCCAAAAGAGGAATGCTAGAAAACGCTGACATTGAAACGAAGAGGAATCAGGGAGGTAGTCAATTTTTTTCCCTTTGAGTCAGTATTATTCTGTATGTCTACTGAGGTAACAGTGACACACATGACTACTGTGTTTGGTGCTTTTGAGGAGTACAGAGATCATTTTACCTTTAAACTTACTTGCATCTGCGTTGTAGGATAACAGAGGGTGGAGGGGCTGATCGATTGAGAAAGAGCTGTAACGAGGTACGATTTAAAGGTTGACTAATTCATTCTAGAGAAGGAGAAGTTGGTGCAGGTCAATTTTTTTTCAGTGTTCTATCCGGATGCATGAGTCACGTGACATAGCCTGCGTTCTACTCGTATACAGCTACATGTTCGGTATGTAGTTTAAAGCAGTTCTACTTGCGATCGTTAACGGTAAACCTCTCGGTCATCAGATGACTTCCAACTCATGTATGATGAAACTTCTCTAAACGGATTTTGATTTTATGCTATCCTCCTGTCGCATCGTGGGTGTAAAATCGAGACTTCAGGGTCATAACTAACGTAGAAGTATGAGCTTGTGATGCGCTTCAGTCCCTGTGTACACATTTGCTCGGCTGATGTGCTGTTTACAGAGTTAGTGAGGGAATGACTTGTAATTTTCACGTGTCGGACACTGCTGCTATGCGCTTATTTGTTTCCTGGTAGGATGTTCGCCCGCTACTAACTACCACTTTATACGGGGTGTTACAAAAAGGTACGACCAAACTTTCAGGAAACATTACTCACACACAAAGAAAGAAAATACGTTATGTGGACATGTGTCCGGAAATGCTTACTTTCCATGTTAGAGCTCATTTTATTACTTCTCTTCAAATCACATTAATCATGAAATGGAAACACACAGCAACAGAACGTACCAGCGTGACTCCAAACACTTTGTTAAAGGAAATGTTCAAAATGTCCTCCGTTAACGAGGATACATTCATCCACCCTCCGCCGCATGGAATCCCTAATGTGCTGATGCAGCCCTGGAGAATGGTGTATTGTATCATAGCCGTCCACAATACGAGCACGAAGAGTCTCTACATTTGGTACCGGGGTTCCGTAGACAAGAGCTTCCAAATGCCTCCATAAATGAAAGTCAAGAGGGTTGAGGTCAGGAGAACGTGGAGGCCATGGAATTGGTCCGCCTCTACCAATCCATCGGTCACCGGATCTGTTCTTGAGAAGCGTACGAACAGTTCGACTGAAATATGAAGAAGCTCCATCGTGCATGAACCACATGTTGCGTCGTACTTGTAAAGGCACACGTTCTAACAGCTCAGGTAGAGTATCCCGTACGAAATCATGATAAAGTGCTCCATTGAGCATAGGTGGAAGAACATGGGGCCCAATCAAGACATCACCAACAATGCCTGCCCAAACGTTCACAGAAAATCTGTGTTGATGACGTGATTGCACAATTGCGTGCGGATTCTCGTCAGCCCACACATGTTGATCGTAAAAATTTACAATTTGATCACGTTGGAATGAAGCCTCATCCGTAAAGAGAACATTTGCACTGAAATGAGGATTGACACATTATTGGATGAACCATTCGCAGAAGTGTACCCGTGGAGGCCAATCAGCTGCTGATAGTGCCTGCACATGCTGTACATGGTACGGAAACGACTGGTTCTCCCGTAGTACTCTCAACACAGTGACGTGGTCAACGTTACCTTGTACAGCAGCAACTTCTCTGAGTCTGACATTAGGGTTATCGTCAACTGCACGAAGAATTGCCTCGTCCATTGCAGGTGCCCTCGTCGTTCTAGGTCTTACCCAGTCGCGAGTCATAGGCTAGAATGTTCAGTGCTCTCTAAGACCCCGATCAATTGCTTCGAACGTCTTCCTGTCGGGACACCTTCGTTCTGGAAATCTGTCTCGATACAAATGTATCGCGCTACGGCTATTTCCCCGTGCTAATCCATACATCAAATGGGCATCTGCCAATTCCGCATTTGTAAACATTGCACTGACTGCAAAACCACGTTCGTGATGAACACTAACCTGTTGATGCTACATACTGATGTGCTTGATGCTAGTACTGTAGGGCAATGAGTAGCATGTCAACACAAGCACCGAAGTCAACATTATCTTCATTTAATTGGGCCAACTGGCGGTGAATCGAGGAAGTACAGTACATACTGACGACACTAAAATGAGCTCTAACATGGAAATTAAGCGTTTCCGGACACATGTCCACATAACATCTTTTCTTTATTTGTGGGAGGAATGTTTCCTGAAAGTTTGGCCGTACCTTTTTGTAACACCCTGTATACAGGGCTGGTACGATTTATGACCCGTGATGGGATGTGAGCAGTAGACACTATACGTCTCCAGAAAGTTATAGTGCCCGAATAATGCAAAGCAAATGTTTTACGATTCAATAAGATAGTTCAGAGTAGAGAAACCGGAAAGAATGATGAGTGTCTGATGGGTCGGAAAAGTATACGATCTAACTTATTGCTCAGTTCTTAAGCGCAAAACGCTGTAGTCTTAGGACTGCGTGTGTTTATGCTCTCTCTCTTAGAAATAACTTCCAGGTGCGGATCCTAGACTCTAGAACAATACTTTAGAGTTGATAGCTTGGTTGATTTATGTAAAAGGAGCCGAGCTCCTCCCATCTGGTGCTCCATCACGTGTAAAAATCAATCCTTTGTTGTTTTTCTTAACTATCCGCTATTATATGACCGCACTTCGGAATCTGTTAGAGTACATCGATAAGGGGTGCTAAGCTCCCCGACATGGTCGCATCTCGAGAAATCTCGTGCACTTTGACGGGTTAGGACCTGGAAAGCTCAATTCATTCACGAGACGTGGAGTGTAGAGGTCATCTTTTGATCTTTTGGTCGGTTTTAGAATAATTCGCTAACTGTGCTGCAGGTCTGGTTGGTCAATGACAGTGAGAGGAAGGTCTTTTACCCTAAGACGGCGGGAATGCTCTGTGATTCCCATACCGTGAGAGACAGGTCATAAATTAAACACTATACTCGAGGTGATAGAAATATGTAGAGCACTGTCTCGTATACTTTGATGATTTATGTGTTTAGAGTTAAGAGTTAGAATTAAAAGTTAATGGACTTTCTGCTCAGTCCACTGTAATGTTCGCAATCATATGCGCAACGTGGAAAGAGTATGGTTTAGCTATGATACTGAAATTGGGGAAACATGCTGTCACATTATTGGCAAGTTCTGGAATTAGTGTAAAACTCTTAGCACTATCAAGTCTGTTGCTTAATATTACAGTACATTGGCGGTGCCTTTTCCATCACATCTGTGCAGTGGTGCGCTGATGGTTGCCACATAATGATTGAGAGACATGGCTTGTTTGAGTTAGGGAAGAAGTTTTGTGGATGGGTGACAACTTCAGGTGGTTGCTAGCAGCTAAACAGCGATCGCGTACATGAGTGAAAAATTAGCAATAACTTGAAATGGAACGTGTAGTCATCTATTCTGTCACTGTGACATTCAGTTTATATGTAGATGTCTTCAGTCCCTTACGGGCGGTAGTTTGGCAACTCACCACAAAGCTGCCAAACTCTTCTAGTTTCCTTATGTTGTCAGTGTGTTTTATTTAAAAATGATCCAGTGTTATGCTATCCGACATAAGAATATGATTTACACCGTGTGATGTATAGTCTTCTGTGAGAGGCCGTGGATCTGAGTATCTTAATGTCAGTTTAGAATCTGACACAGACCTCCAAGTGGTGTCAGAAAACGAAATGTTTGGCAATGTCCAAAAGCATGTTAGAAACAGTGTCTGAATCAGGACCAGAGGGAGGGTCTCATACAATAATTCGCTTAGGGTATAGGTGATGTAAGTTTAAAGTGGTCTCTGAGGTGTTTGTATATTTAATATGATCGTGTACACATAAGCATCTGCAGATTGAGGTGTCGGATTTGGTGAACCGTTAGGAATGCCTGAGTGGCTGCACTCTACGCTATTCTGGGGAAGTACTGTGAAATCCCCTTCTTCACGCAGGAGGCACACCTTAGCTATACGTCATTGCACCAGCATCGACGCCTAGATGACTTGTAAAGAGGACGAGCTTTTATAGTTCGTAATTTTTCTATGTTGGGATTTTATAGAATAACGAAAACAGCATGCTGGGTAACTGTAGTACTTGTATCTAGTTCGGGTGCATGCCACATTGCGCACATTTCCTCCGAATGCTCAAAACGCGGTCCTGTAGCAGTAACTCAGCCCGATCTGTCTCTACACGGGTTGCAGAAGGTGTTGGATATGCCTCTCTCCAACCAAAATTGAAACTAGCACTTGTGGAAAGCTGTAGAAATGGGTGCGGGTGCAAGATGTCTAGAGTGTGATTAAAAAGAGGTTTGCCGCTATCATGTATCTGTACCAATGTCATCAGCTGGTGTGATGGTAGCGTCCTCTGGCGGCGACGAAATGTACTAAGACAATTGGGGTTTTGAGCTTATGGTGAACCCACCAGGTGGTGTCATCTTAGATTACGGTACTTGCGTCATCACCTGACATAACTACAGCGTCCTCTAGTGGTATCGATGTGAACTAAGTCTGTGTGGCTGTGGACTCAGTGGCGAATACACTTGGTGGTGGTGCTGCCTCTAATTGTTTAAATAAAGATTGGTGTATGATTTCGACAGTTGAAGACTAGCAGGCACAGTAATTTAGATGGATTATTATTTTGACAATTTACGAGTTGTTTGTCTGTCTAGACGTAAATGTGTTGTATTATTTATGAATGGTTCGCATGTCTGTAGGCTGTGCAGTGCGTTACTTTTAACGGTTTACAATTAGGAAGAGTTTAAGTAGAGCCTTATACATGAGTTATCTAGGAGTAGTTTGTAGGTCTGAATGTTGTGGGGCATGTCATAGCGTGTGTTCTGTGATACATGTACTCCATACTTAAATAAACTGCTCCCAAATAAATAAAATACACTCCTTCATCTCTCCATCAGCCTAGTGCGGAATGAGTCCTTTTACCAGAAACCCCTAGGAAGAGGTCGCGCCGTTGAGGCTTTGATTTGGGGGGGGGGGGGGGGGGGTTGCTTTGTTTCCAACGATTTTCTTCGGTTGGTAGCGAAAGCCCAAGTGACCTTTCTCTACTGCCAGAATTCAAACTTGGCGCTGGTTCCTAGGATGAGGTGGCGGTCTGGACCTTGAATAGTAGTTGAAACTAGGTAGTTGAAAGTATAGTGAATATCTTTTCTTACCTATATGAAGTCGAATCACGTGACTAATGCAGTAGCCAATAGGAGTGCAGCATTCTAGGTGTGGGGAGTGCTAGGTCATTAATGAAACCACGTTGATAGTGGGAGAATGTGGAACTTCTCATTTGACCATTGAATATTGTACTTGTAAATTGACTAACTGAATATGATTAAAACTGAAATGGAATTAAGTACTTAGGTAATTGGAAGGTTAGATGCTCGATGTGCGTGTTACTTTAGTTAGCATACTTACGGAAGACTGTGTCCTGCACGAGTACAAAGGTGCGGGCTGAGGCACTGACGTAAGCAGTCGCTCGCGGGCCCGGACGCGGCGCGTGTCTCATTATAATGCACGCGCGAGAGAGAACAGACGATCTCGTGTCATCACGCGACTTCACGGTAGCGCCTTCTGGTGGGCACAATATGAAATAAGTCAGTTGGGCTCAGGAACTCGCGGTAAACAAAGTGGGTGCCGTCATCTTGGATACCGGTACTTGCTTCATGATCTGACGTCAGGAGAGCGCCATCTGGTGGCGACGATATGAACTAAGCCAGTTGGAGTCCAGACCCAGTGGAGAACACACCTTCTTCAAATTGGTTAAATAATAAAGACAAGTCTTTTTTCCCCTACATTTTCTTTGCTTAGTAGAGGTAAGTGATTGGTGACGCATTATGATGTTGGAATTTGATTTTGTGGTAGGTCTAAGGAAAATAAGATTCGTTAAGCCGGGTGTTCTCTCAAACCGTCTATTACCAATCTGTATAGTGTCTTCAGTTACAGTTATAGGATGAGTACCCAACATGTGTGTTCTTCCACTGCTAACGCCAAATGCTGTATCTATTTGACATGGGGTGTGACGAATAGTGAATTCATCAATGACAACACCCTCGTTATCGTTTTTTTATTTATTTCTACTTTTTTTAGAGTTGTCAGTAGGATTTATTAACCGGCTTAAAGGTCTCTCTTAGTGTTTGCTGTCGATCCATATGACCTAACATCAGCAGCCGTAATTCCTCACGAACTGCTTTGCGCACCTGAATCACTTTCTGCTTCGTGGACATCTTGGTGTAAACTGATCAGACATCTCTGCGGTGTGAGGCTATATATATCTAGTCATCTTGACCAACCTTCTTAACAACAAGGAAGTGTATATCTATTTTCCCCTCAATAGCCTGGACCTTTTCAGTTATATCGGTTACTTTCTTACTGACTTGATTAACTAACTCTTTTAATGCACTCACCATTCTCAGAAGAGTTTGGTAATACGTCTCTAATTCCCTGCGCATACCTGAAAGTTTATGCGCAATAGTCTGAATTTTCGCATCCAATTACAGGCGGATGTTCTTCTCCGGTTGAGAGGCGAATTTCTCCATGGTGTAGTTTAGACTGATGTACTAACCTCTCATACAGTGCTATATATGCAAAAACTCTTGAAAGATTCGGCTGTACCTTCCTTGAAAGATTCGGCTGTACCTTCCTTCACTCAGTTTTCTTGTTTTATCAACAACGAGAAACCCAAATTGTGAATGATTCCTGCAATCTGCATATATCTGTACAAAATCATTGCATGATATTCGTTCCGAGATGTGCCTGGTAAATATGTTTTCAATTCTGGTTGTCTTGTTTGAAGGCTATAATGGGGTTTGCGTTATCCGTAAACAACTGTTTGGGGATTCTGGAATATGCCTGACTTGGATAAAATACATCAGCACCCATATGACGACCGAAACAGAAATATTTTCGAATTTGGTCTTCGTTTTCCACGGCGACATCGTCGAATATGTAGACTGTGTTTGGCTTTGTTTTTTCAGGTGAAGGGATATCACTGCTTTTACTGAATGTCATGTGTGTAACACCATCTACACCTCACAATATCTCATGCAATAGCTGATACTTGAATTTAAACAGTGTTTTTGAGAATACACAAATATGTTCAAATCGGGCCCCATCTACATGTGTTAGCAGAGTTATGAGGACATTAGTCTTCCCCCAATTGGGTGGACCCACTATAATTCTTCTTATATTATCAGGAAGGAGAATTCCGTTCTTCTTGTTCTTCTTCAGGTCTTCATTTACATCTTCACAGGATTAGTCCCCAACAACAAAGTCTTTGTGGCAAGAGTGCTTCACCCAGCCCGCCATGATACTCATTGCACCAGGTACAGACGTGTAGTTGACATATATAGAAAAATAAACGTGAAAGGGTAATAATAGTATGTGTAGCTACCATAGTTCCATCACTTAACTGACTGAGTTATATTGTCTACACAGAGAAAACAGCTATATATTTTACACATGAAGAGTAACTTCATCAATGATCATCTCAGTTACTTGTATAGCATTGAAAAAAATTGTAATAGTTTGATTATAATGACAGAGGTATGAAATAATACACAAACACTGTTTGAGATTATACGTAAATTATCTATTTAAAAATCATACATGGGATGTAGCATTTCAGGACTATCATTACAATCTGTATGTATCTTCTTCTTCGCACTTATACAGTATTTACCAAGGAAGGTTTTTGGCAAGCAATAAATTCAGCGCACATCTCACTCAAGCCAATAGATTACGCACAGTACTCAGGTTCTTCACACACACATTTCATCTGTTTCTCTCTAGGTTTAGCGTTCATGTGCGAACATAGGGGTTGCTTAAGATCATCAACATGTATACTATGCACACGTAGGGAGTTTACAACATCATTGTGTGCAAAGTCTGTGCTAGGCAACCAACGATTCAGTCTGTCCAGTGCAAGACGTATGGCAATGTCCAGATCGTATAACTTCATAACTGAGGCATGTTTAGATAAACACAGTTGTCACCCGATTTCACACATAATGCACAGTCATCATATACTGTTGTAACAGAAAGTGTCACATCAGTAAGGCAAATGTCTGGGTGAGAATGAGTTGGATAATATTATGTAGTCATCTGCTGATTGGTGTAGCGCTCTGCACGACATATTTTATCCCAGTCGAACTTGGAAATTGGCACTTTAAAACATTTGGATACATTTTCAATCTCCATTCTAGCATGCAGCCCCCAGACATGATGCACTTCTATAGCAATGTTCACACGTTTCGATCCACTGGGAGTTAAATTGTATGTGGAGGCGAAAAGCGTAGGTGCACTCAATGCCTTCTTATCCACAGTATCTCCACTCTGTGGGTGCACTATCACAGGGATGTTCAGCTGGGATGGGTCATATGTTGGCAACTAGTACCCATCTTGTTATTTAACACCGCCAGCGACAGCATTCGATGTGTCGGGGGCAGATCGCATGTCCTTATCACACAAATCGATGAGTGGGATGGACAGCAGAAACTCCTTGTCCTGTTCCCGCAAGTGATCTGTGTGTGGTACCAAGTCCCACGTGGCTGCTACTGGTTCAGACATGCTGGAGGCTGCATCAGTAGGTAGCGACAAGATGGCAGGACAGGTTGCTACAGGTCCGGATGTGTTAGCAGAGCTAGGCATGTTGGCGCTCGACCCTGTTGAACGAAGATGAAGAAGCATTAGATATGGACCAAGATGTGAAAACTTTAAATAATAATAGTAATAAGGCGAACCAAAGATAAATATGTGAATGGGATACTTACTTTTCTGTTTAATCCTGTTCTGCATGATTGTGCTGGAGTGTGACTGCTGTTGACACTTCATGGTTCTTGTTCTTCTGCTGACTGACTGAACAAGACTGAGGCCCTGGAGCTGCTTAGCCTCACCTATATCTCCTACAATGACGTCGCCACATACTTCCATCCAGCTGGCTGAAGTCGAGCATGTGATTGGATTAAGGGATCCTATTGTTTCCCACTGATGTCACAACAGTGACCTCTAGTGCCAGTGCTGGGTACTAGGCTACATGATGAACTGACTGTTCGTCGCCATCTTGGATAACGGTATTTGCGTCATCAGCGACGTCATGGTAGCACCCTCTGGCGGTAGCAATATGTACTAAGTCAGTTGGAGCTCGTGGTCAACACACCGGATGGCCGTCATCTTGGATTACGTCACAGATGAGAGCGCCCTCTGGTGGTGGCGATGTGTATTAAGTCAGTTGGGCTCTGGACCTCGTGGTGAACACAACAGATGGATGGAACTGCTTGTAATTGGTAAAATAAAGTCTTATATCCAAGTACTTTTCCCACAAATTCTTAGGAGGTGGCTGTCGGGCGACAGAGATTAGTACAAGTGTCCTTTCTTTGGCTTCATTTTCTTAGCTTAGTAGAGAAACCACAAGTGAAGTTTGTTTACCGCCAAAATTCAATCTTGGCCCCAGTTCATAGGAGGAAGTGGCGGTAGAGTGATTTAGGTTAGTGGATGAGGCCTGAGTGAGCTATCTTCCCGAAATTTTCTATGCTTAGTAATGATAACTGTGGTGTAATGCATTATCCTGTTGGAATTTGAACTTCCCACTATTTTTGTGAGGGGAAGGGGGCATGGAACTTTCCTGCCAAAATTCAAGCTTGCCGCCAAAATCCGCCATCTTGAATGACGCCATGGCAGCCATCTTGGATGACATAATGTGCTTTTGTCAAGTCCAGACGACGCCAAATTGGATGACGTCGTCACCATAATCCTGGATACATCTGGCAACAATGCAGAGTAGGTGGTACATACTTTGTTCCAGTACTACTGAACACTTATTCCAGTACTACTGAGCACTTATTCCATGGCGTGTTTCAGCTGCAAAATGTACTAGTTACTGAAAGTCATGTAATCAGAAACATTGAAATTAAGTAAGTCTAAAGGTTCAGATTGGTTTTTTTAGGTCCGGTTTTCTCAACTTGGTGATCAAACCAAAATATCAGTCCGGACCAAGGACAAAATATTTCCACACTTCTGGAACGAATCAAGAAAGGCACAAACGTTTTGCCCAAAATAGTCATTTTTTGTTAACTTGCAAGTATGTGTGAAGGAAGGAATTGGTGTGTAATCTAGTCAAGTAACCACTCCAATTTGACCTGAATGGTAGAATGAGATACTGTTATACAGTAGCTTCCAGAATTCAGAAGGTTACTGAAGTGTATCTTAAAAAAAAGAAACTATCCAATCTAAAAAACTCTTGTGTCACGAATAATATATACAATGTCAATGATTAAGTAACAGATGTTGATGAGAACTCAGAGCTTGTATGTATGAAACGTAAAAGGAGACCTCTGTAGGAAAAACAAAATTAAGTTTTCGTAAAAACCAAGTGAGTTTGTAAAGAAACGCAGTCTTTCTCTTCTTATGATTCACTTCTGTTTTGACATTCGATGTACTAAGAGGTAGGTTAACGAAATTCCTATGTCTTATATTTTTTATGGAATAATAAGATTATCATTCATAAATATCGGTCTCTGCAGTTATTGTAGTGAACCTTTTAATACTACCACATTGAACTGCTTAAGTGATTTTATATTTTTTAGGTAGATGTATCACGAAATTGTGATCACGTTATTTGAAAGCAAGGTGAACGACTGCTCACCGAGTTGTGCGGTTTAAGTATATTATTCTCCATAGGTCGGACCTGAAGACCTGTTTTTACGAAGAGCGGTCGATTATTGACAGCAGTGTCTTGCAGTCAACGAGCCTTCAAACAGCGGTTGACGATGGTGTTCAGTAACACCAGGGTCTCATACATTGAAAGAATGTAACAACGTTGGCATAAAGGGTAAATAATAGTAATGTTCCAGTACATTAAAAGGATTGATGCGTAAGGATACTAACCCCACCGTGGCATCGCATTTGTAACGTGTCCTTCCTGTGCCAAACTTATAATAATGCGCAGGATTTTTTTTTTCATTTATTTGAATATTTCTCTCACTTTTAACTACCCATAAGGAAAGAAACGTTACAGTGGACGCTAGTCTGCCATCTATCTTGCTGAAGTGGAATATCGCGTTTATTAAATTTCCTTGATAGGTTAACTGAAACTGTTTCCCTAGCCCAGCGAATTGCTGGAAAGTGTGCCCTGAGAGTTCTCTGTCGACTTATAGATTGTGAGTCTGATATCGAGAAGTGATCCGTGTCGATTGCTGGTACGGAGGGCGCTAGAGTAGATTACACGTGGTATCACGATGTTACCCCATTAACTCTCGTAGCATTGAGTGCCGCACTTCGGGCTTGTGGCGTGAGGCTTTCTTTTCACCTTCGAGCGCTGGCGTCGCTACAGCTGTTGGACGTGTCTGGAGTGTGTTTGTAAACATGGCTTCAAAGTTAGTTTCGTCGACTTTTTAAAATAAACTAGCTTGGGCTATGGGAGGGGGGGGGGGGGGGGGCATGCTATCAATTGTGTGTTGATGGGAGGTGGAATATACTGCAGGCGATTTCATGTCCACAATCACAGCTACAGCCATCCATCCCTACATCTGGAAACATACATGCAGCAAGCCGGAACAGAGGATGTGGTCACACTCAAAAATTCTTTCTTAGCTTTGCTTTCTACTTTGTCTGTTTTTGGATTCTGGATGCGACAAATTAAAAAGCGCTTCATCTGTTTCGTACTTTGTATTAATTTTTGCCTTTGTGGGAACACTATTTAAAATTAAAAATTGTTCTTATAGTCCATAAAGTGTACTAAACGTTTATTTACCTTCACATATTCCACCTTCATCGGTTTATAAATCGCTTCACACGTTTCTGAAATTATTTTGGTTGATTACAATGTGATATTAATGTGCTGTGTTGTAAACCAGAGTAGCTCTCATGTAACAAGAAATCGCAGTGACACAGTTTGTTTTCTGGACATACAGCATTTCTAAGAATATTCTGTTTTGTGACATAAGAAGCCACTTCACTGAGCAAATACTGAAATACTTTCATCCATTCGTAAGTAATTTATATGTTTAGACTTGAATTCCTCCTCTTGCAGCTCTCGTAACAAATTTTGCTGAATTCTTTTACTATCTAGACGTAATACCTAGGGCTTCATTCAAGTGTTTACTGTTTCTGTACCGCTTTTCTTCCAAATTCACACACAATGCAATTGTGGTATTAGCATCTGCAGCGCATAATAAGTTTCCGTCCGCCATCTTGAATTTTTGACGAAAACTGACAGTGTAATCCCCTTTATAGCGCCACGAATTTTGTCAAAAAAATTTGACGAAGATTTGATATTTCTTTGTCAAAGAAATATGACAGTCTAATACTGGCCTTAGCACAGTCTTGCGCGCCAGCAGCAAGCCGAGAAGAATAAGACACGAAGAACAAGAAGACATTCATGATTCTATCAAAATAAATGTGAAACCATCATTGGATGTCATTGCAAGATGACAGGGAATAGCTTTTGTTTTCATTGTTCCTCAGATTAAAATTTAGTAGCCTTACTTAATTCACACGTTCGTAGTAATGCAGAGTGTTCGTAGGTTCTCAAATCAACATAGGCATGTTTATGGTGAAAGCTGTAACATGAATTAAGTAGCAAAAATGCAGTAAGCAGTGGTAGTGATAAAGCTGACTAGTGAAGTATGTTTCGGTGCGTCCTGTCAGGTGTCATCGACAATGTCTTGACACCGTTGTCGAAAGGGAATGGTAAGATGTCTAGTATTTAAATTATTGTTGCGAAGCATGATATTTGCGTCTACGTCAGACTCCCATGGACGCATTTATTTCATCACAAGACCCTCAAAATGTTTTTAAGTGAAAACACTGCATCCTTTACTCGTCTCTCTGCAAGAGTGTAAAAAAGAAAGCTGATGCAGTTTGTCTATTAAATTTTAGGGAAAAGTTGTAAGAAGCTTTCAAACACAATAGTAAAATTCAAAACTGTGGTTAAGTGGCAGCGTTGTAAGGAACAACTTTTGTTCTTACTGTGTGCTATTTGGAATGGTTGACGGTTAATGGCGTAAGTGGGGACTAGGCGAAGAGGCATCAAAATTTTATTTCGAATGCTAAAAAGCACCAAGGATCAATTTCACATGTTACAGCAACTGTTAAATACAATCAGCTAAGCACAGTAAGAATTGACCACGCTTTTTCACAAGCAGCACGATTGCAAATTTGAAACACAACGAGAAGGTTACGGAAACAGAAGCGGAATAGATGCATTACGACTATCTGCTTTTCAGCATCGCCAAAGTTGTCTTCGAACTCGTGAGGAATCTGAGGCCTTTTAGAATTTCTGAAATTCTTCGCTGGATAAGAACACTCACGAAAGATTAATTAGCATCATGGAGTACTTGAAGTCACTTTCTGACAATGATTTAACAACTTGTATTATGGATATTGTTAAAGAACAGATTTCAAGTGAAGTTAAAATAATCCTCTGGAGCAAGTTTTAAGCGAAATTAAGTCCTTTTGTCAGTACAAGCCGACGAAATAACGGATGTCTGAAGTAAGCTATTAGTAATTTTTCGTTTTGCAAATCAGGAGAAATATGAGATGGATGTGATTTTATCACTTAGCTAAAAACTGGTGTGCACAAGGCACAGCCACCGTTTAGCTGCAAGTGCTAAGCAGTTAGAATATTGGTAAAAACAAATTAGTATCGCAAACATAAGACGGCTGTAGTGCAATAACACGGAAAAATTATGTACATCCTATAGTGAAACAGGCACACCCTCGTGCAGTCTGTATCCACTGCTGTGCACATCAGTTGGACCATCCTCTGTGCTTCTAAAAATTACGCAGTTAAAACTTTTTATTGCAAACCAGTATTCCACGCATTTTTAACCGTTGCGGTAAAACAAGTTAACTTCTGGGGGAAGGGGGATTTAAATTATAAGGTCCTTGCGAAACAGGGTATTTTCATTCAGACGCTGTAAAAACCATTTTTCTTCACTATACGGACATGAGCAGCATTCACTGTGAAATACAAGCAAGACTGGGATTATAATTCTTTACATCGACCAACTGGGCTAAATAGTATACTTGATCACCAGACTTCTCTTTTTCAACTGCAGGTGTACAAATAGATTTTCCTGCATACCAGTATCTTGTTCGACATTTTGCAAAGTAAAACTGTAAGCCTGAAATAGAAAACTGCATTAAGGCTAGTGAGAGACTAATATGTATGAAACGCAAAGTGGAAGGTAGGAAAGGGCCTTATAAATTCAGCAAGAGTATCTGAACTAGTGTATGGAAACAGAAGTATGTATTTAGAAATGGAGAAGGCTAGTATTAGAGGTAATAGACACAGTAATAGTAAACACGGAAACTAGATTCCAGGACTACCGTGAAACAATTTCCCTATACGTAATGTTGAAAAGCTATTTAAAATATATCCTCTGACAATGAGAAACTGAAGAGAAGAAAGTTTATTTACAGCAGTGAGGATAAATGTCTGGAGCTTCAGGACATCCTTCAGTCCATTATAAACAATTGATTTAAAAAACGTGTTCTCCGGAGGAGTGAAATGACTGTTGTTGGTTCTTACAATCACACGAACCACCGTGTCTTGCAAAACAAGCGTGAGTACGTTGAAACGCGTTAAAGCCTACTTCCACAACACAATGACAAATGACACTGTCAACCATCACTGTGTTGGCTGTAGAGAAGAGAACTCCAAAATCAAATCGACAGGATTTCATATCTCTCGTCCAGTCCAGGAAAAAGGGCTGCAGGATAGAACTTTATAAAAAGCTGTAAGGGTGTATTAATAAGTATTATATCTTGATGAATGTATACCTGTTAAATACTTTTTGCATTTGTTTATAGCAATTGCTGTAGTAATTTGTCTTAGTGGAAGTATGTAAGTTACTTTCGAATTGTTTATTGGAATTGATATCGTTTATGTCAACGTCTTTTATTTTGCTTAACCGTGCTGTACTTCTTCAGTCAAGTATAAATCGCTTTGCAGGGAAATGAATCATTTTCGTCAATTGTGGGATACAACAGCACTGAATTTGAGGTGCGCTTAAACCCTACCATTGGCCAGAAGTTGTAATGTAGCGAGATGCTTCTCCTCGCAGCTTACAACCTATGATGAATTTATTTTTGGTTAGAAACGGTTTGATGTTCAGCAGTTCTTAGATAATTACGAATATCATAAGCTACCGTCTAAGTAACAAAGTAGGTAAATTTCTTTCCTTCTGTTGGTCGCATCTTTGCCTGCAATTATCTAGGATTTTCTGGCCTTGTTACTCATCAAACAGACAAAGCAAACTCCAGTTTTTGTTCTTTTGTAAAACCAACCGTAATCGCGTAGACATTTATCATACGAACAAATCACATGAGGCACCGTGATTGCGTAGTGCAGGTGGTTACGAAATAGGTCCGTTGGTCGGTCGGTCGACAGATATAATTGTGCGTGTGGAGGGGCCTTAGCAGAACGATTTTCAATGCAGCCCAGTCCCGTTCGCGCCATATTTACACACCTTTTGTCGTAGTTAGCAGACTAAGCATAAAAACCAAAACTTCAAGGTAAATGGAGACCCCCCCCACTACAGGTCCAGGGGTTGGAATAGACCCGAGGTATTTCCGCCTGTCGTAAGAGGCGACTAAAAGGAGTCTCACGTTTCGGCCTCTATGTGGTGGTCCCTTCTATGAACTGACCTTCATTTTTCAAAATTTTGCTGAGGAGCGAGCCAATTTAGGAAGGACGCCTTACATGGAGTATAGCATTCGTGTGCTCAGACTTATCGCATCCTTTGTCGACGTGGATCTGCACTTCTGCTCATTCTCCCACTGTTGGGCGAGGCCACTCTCCTGGGTGCGTATTTTTCCATAAACTGTGCAGTATCGTTTTCTACACTGACGATTATAATGGACTTGTTCGCTTGGTTGGACCTTAGATCCAGCACAGTAGCTTGCCCATTGGGCCGCTATATACCCTGTCAGTTGTAGCCCCCTGACCACACACCCTGATGCCTGCGCCATTAACTGCCGATGTATGCCAGTCACGGGATTTACTCGCTTGTGACAAGCTGGGGATGTTTCTGTAACCATCACGCCCCACAAGAGATTAAATATGGTCGAGGGTATCATATTTCACAGGGACCTTATTTTGCAGTCTGACGATAAGCTGCGCGCAAATTTAGAGGGGCGCGGTGTTCATTTCGTCCAGCGTGTCCCCTGGGGTCCGAGGGATAATCAGGTTGCCTCCGCTGCCTTCGTCTTGGCCTTAGAGGGTGATACATTGACAGAGAAGGTCAAGGTGACGGTCTAACACTGTGATGTAAAGCCCAATGTCCCTCACACGACGTGGTGCGTTAAGTGCTGCAAGTTTGGACATATCCAGCTGTACATCCAGCGTCACATGTCGAGATTCTGGACGCCCTTCACAGCTGACAGATTGGAGGCGTGGCACATGTAGTATTGGGATGTGGAGAGCACCATTCGCCTTGCTCACTACACTGCAGGATTCTCCAGAAAGAAAGGAAAAGCATGGACTAAACCACACTGGACAGACTGACCTCATCAACGTCCTTCGCAAGCTGCTGGAATGTATGGTATGTGGGCGGTTTCGTTGCGTCCCTTTAGTCCATGGCTAAACAGACATTACAGTAACTGTAGCGGCTATAACAGGGTGTCCGGTGCAGTTTTCGTTTATGTCCTAAACTGTCTGCAGTGAACCTGTGCCCCTTCCAATCCCCCTTGAAGCTGTGGCTATCAGAATAAAGACGATGGAGGATCTTACTGTGCAATATATACCTTCCTCCAGGTGGTGTAGAACCCCTATATGTATTAGCTGCACTGATCGATCAAATCCCTAAACCTTTCCTACTTTTGGGAGATTTTACCAACCATAACCCCTTGTGGGTTGTCACTGTGATTACTGGCAAAGACAGAGATGTCGAAACTTTGTCTCAGTTCGACCTCTGCCTCTTAAATACTGGGATTGCTACACATTTCAGTGTGGCTCGTGGTAGTTACTCAGCCATCGATTTATCACTTTGCAGCCCGAGACTTCTCCCATCTACCCACTGGAGAAAACGTGACGACCTGTTTGGTAGTGACCACTTCCCCATCATCCTGTCACTGCCCCTGTGTCATGCTCATGGACGGCTGCCCAGATTGGCTTTAAACAAGGTGGACTGGGAATCTTTCACCCTGCTGTCACCGTTGAATCTCCCCCACACAGTAACATCTATGTGACTGTTGAGCAGGTTACGACAGCAATTGTTTCTGCAGCAGAAAACTCAATCCCTCGTTCTTCATGGTGCTCAAGGCGTAAGGCAGTCCCTTGGTGGTCCCCGAAGCAATTAAAGAGCGCCGGAGATCTCTACAGTGGCATAAGCAGCACCCTGCCATGGAGCACCTCATGTTGTTGTTGTTGCGGTCTTCAGTCCTGAGACCCTCTCCATGCTACTCTATCCCGTGCAAGCTTCTTCATCTCCCAGTACCTACTGCAACCTACATCCTTCTGAATCGGCTTAGTGTATTCATCTCTTGGTCTCCCTCTACGATTTTTACCCTCCACGCTGCCCTCCAATACCGAATTGGTGATCCCTTGATGCCTCAGAACATGTCCTACCAACCGATCTCTTCTTCTGGTCAAGTTGTGCCACAAACTTCTCATCTCCCCAATCCTATTCAATACTTCCTCGTTAGTTATGTGATCTACCCATCTAATCTTCAGCATTCTTCTGCAGCCTCACATTTCGAAAGCTTCTATTCTCTTTTTGTCTAAACTATTTATCGTCATGTTTCACTTCCATACATAGATACACTCCATACAAATACTTTCAGAAATGACTTCCTGATACATAAATCTATACTCGATGTTAACAAATTTTTCTTCTTCAGAAACGCTTTCTTGCCATTGCCAATCTACATCTTATATCCTCTCTACTTCGACAGTCATCAGTTATTTTGCTCCGCAAATAGCAAAACTCCTATAATACTTTAAGTGTCTCATTTCCTAATCTAATTCCCTCAGAATCACCCGACTTAATTCGACTACATTCCATTATCCACGTTTTGCTTTTGTTGATGTTCATCTTATATCCTCCTTTCAAGACACTGTCCATTCAATTCAACTGCTCTTCCAAGTCCTTTGCTGTTTCTGACAGAATTACAATGTCATCGGCGAACCTCAAAATTTTTATTTCTTCTCCATGGATTTTAATACCTACTCTGAATTTTTCTTTCGTTTCCTTCACTGCCTGCTCAATATACAGATTGAATAACATCGGGGAGAGGCTACAACCCTGTCTTACTCCCTTTCCAACCACTGCTTCCCTTTCATGCCCGTCGACTCTTATAACTGCCATTTGGTTTCTGTACAAATTGTAAATAGCCTTTCGCTCCCTGTAGTTTACCCCTGCCACCTTTAGAATTTGAAAGAGAGTATTCCAGTCAACATTGTCAAAAGCTTTCTCTAAGTCCACAAATGCTTGAAACGTAGATTTGCATTTCTTTAATCTTTCTTCTAAGATAAGTCGTAGGGTCAGTATTGCCTCACGTGTTCCAGTGTTTCTACGGAATCCAAACTGATCTTCCCCGAGGTCGGCTTCTATTAGTTTTTCCATTCGTCTCTAAAGAATTCGTATTAGTATTTTGCAGCTGTGGCTTATTAAACTGACTGTTTGCCAATTTTCACATCTGTCAACACCTGCTTTCTTTGGGATTGGAATTATTATATTCTTCTTAAAGTCTGAGGGTATGTCGCCTGTTTCAAACATCTGGCTCATCAGATGGTAGAATTTTGTCAGGACTGGCTCTCCCAAGGCCGTCAGTAGTTCCAATGGAATGTTGTCTACTCCGGGGGCCTTGTTTCGACTCAGATCTTTCAGTGCTCTGTCAAACTCTTCACGCAATGTCATACCTCCCATTTCATCTTCATCTACATCCTCTTCCATTGCCATAATATTGTTCTCAAGTGCATCGCCCTTGTATAGACCCTCTATATACTCCTTCCACCTTACTGCTTTCCCTTCTTTGCTTAGAACTGGGTTCCAATCTGAGTTCTTGATGTTCATATAGGTGGTTCTCTTATCTCCAAAGGCCTCTTTAATTTTCCTGTAGGCTGTATCTATCTTACCCCTAGTGAGATAAGCCTCTACATCCTTACATTTGTCATCTAGCCATCGCTGCTTAGCCACTTTGCACTTCCTGTTGATCTCATTTTTGAGACGTTTGTATTCCTTTTTGGCTGCTTCATTTACTGCATTTTTATATTTTCTCTTTTTATCAATTAAATTCAGTATTTCTTCTGTTACCCAAGGATTTCTACTAGCCCTCGTCTTTTTACCTACTTGTTTATCTGCTGCCTTCACTACTTCATCCCTCAAAGCTACCCATTCTTCTTCTACTGTATTTCTTTCCCCCATTCCTGTCAATTGTTCCCTTATGCTCTCCCTGAAACTCAGTACAACCTCTGGTTCTTTCAGTCTACCAGGTCCCATCTCCTTAATTTCCCACATTTTTGCAGTTTCTTCAGTTTTAATCTGCAGGTCATAACCAATAGATTGTGGCCAGAGTCCACATCTGCTCCTGGAAATGTCTTACAATTTAAAACCTGGTTCCTAAATCTCTGTCTTACCATTATATAATCAATCTGATACCTTTTAGTATCTCCAGGGTTCTTCCATGTATACAACCTTCTTTCATGATTCTTAAACCACGTGTTAGCTATGATTAAGTTGTGCTCTGTGCAAAATTCTACCAGACGGCATCCTCTTTCATTTCTTAGCCGCAATCCATATTCACCTACTATGTTTCCTTCTCTCCCTTTTCCTACACTCTAATTGCAGTCACCCATTACTATTAAATTTTTGTCTCCCTTCACTACCTGAATAATTTCTTTTATTTGATCATACATTTCTTCAATTTCTTCGTCATCTGCAGAGCTAGTTGGCATAGAAACTTGTACTACTGTAGTAGGTGTGGGCTTCGTATCTATCTTGGCCACAATAATGAGTTCACTATGCTGTTTATAGTAGCTTACCCGCATTGCTATTTTCCTATTCATTATTAAACTTACTCCTGCATTACCCCTATTTGATTTTGTGTTTATAACCCTGTAGTCACCTGACAAGAAGTCTTGTTCCTCCTGCCACCGAACTTTACTAATTCCCACTATATCTAACTTTAACCTATCCATTTCCCTTTTTAAATTTTCTAACCTACCTGCCCGATTAAGGGATATGACATTTCACGCTCCAATCGGGAGAACGCCAGTTTTCTATCTCCTGATAACGACATCCTCTTGAGTAGTCCCCGCCCGCAGATCCGAATGGGGACTATTTTACCTTCGGAATATTTTACCCAAGAAGACGCCATCATCATTTAATCATACAGTAAAGCTGTATGCCCTCGGGAAAAATTACGGCCGTAGTTTCCCCTTGCTTTCAGCCGTTCGCAGTACCAGCACAGCAAAGCCGTTTTGGTTATTGTTACAAGCCCAGATCAGTCAATCATCCAGACTGTTGCCCTTGCAACTACTGAAAAGGCTGCTGCCCCTCTTCAGGAACCACACGTTTGTCTGGCCTCTCAACAAATACCCCTCCGTTGTGGTGGCACCTACGGTACGGCTTCTGTATCGCTGAGGCACGCAAGCCTCGCTACCAACGACAAGATCCATCGTTTTTGGGGGAGCACCTCATACAGTTGCCTTTAAATAGCTCTGTGCCAGCGTTCGGCAACTTATCAAACGACGGAAGGTGGAAAGTTGGGTGAGATACATCTCGACCATTAGACGCCATACGTCACCTTCCCACGTCTGGGCAAAGATCAAACATCTTTTTGGCTACCAGACCTTAACAAGTGTTCCTGGTGTTATCATAAATGGCGTGTTATCTATAGACACAAACGCGATTGCCGAGCACTCTGCCGAACACTGTGCTGAGCACTCTGCCCTGGAGAATTACCCCCAGCCTTTCACACTCTATAAATGCGGCGTTATAGGGTTCACTGTGGCGTGTATTGACTGAGGTTATGTTCTCGTCCAGCCGCAGTTAAAGTGGGAGCTCCTCAGTGCACTTGCATATTGCCCTGACAGAGCTCCTGGGCCTGATCGGATCCACAGCCAGATGCTTAAACGTCTCTCATCTGACTACATGCGATATCATCTCGTCATATTCAACCGGAGCTCGCGCAATGACGTCTTTTCATTGCAATTGCAGGGAACACCATCATTCCGGTGCCCACACCCGGTAAAAACTCGCTTGACAAGGATAGCTATCGACCCATTAGCCTCACCAATGTTCTTCGTAAGCTGCTGGAATGTATGGTATGTAGGCGGTTTCGTTGGGTCCCTTTAGTCACATGGCATACTGGCTCCATGTCGGGATGGTTTCTGCCAGGTTCGCTCTATCACTGCTAATCTTGTGTCCCTAGAGTTTACCATCCAAACGGCCTTCTCCAGACGCCAACGCCTGATTGCTGTCTCCATTGATTTACGAAAACCATATGACACGACCTGGCGATATCATATCCTTGTCACATTGTATGAGAAGTGTCTCTGGGGCCACTCTGGATGTTCATCGGAAACCTCTTGTCACTCCATGTCCAAGTTGGTGCCTTCCATAGTGCGACCCATATCCAGGGCTCTGTATTGCGTGTATTTTTAGTGGCCATTAACGGTCTAGGAGCAGCTGTTTGTTGGACTCTCCATCTCACCTTCTCTGTACGCAGACGACTTCTGCATTTAGTACTGCTGTTCCAGTACTGGTGTTGCTGAGCATCACCTACAGGGAGCCATCCTCAAGGTGCAGTCATGGGCTATAGCCCACAGCCTTCAGTTTCCAGACGCAAAGTCGTGTGTCATGCACTTCTGTCGGCGTCGTACCATTCATCTGGACCCAGAACTTTACCTTCATGACGATCCACTCACTGTAGTGGACACACATTCTTAGGACTGGTTTTCGTTGCTCGATTGACTTGGCTTCCTCATCTTCGTCAGCTTAAGCAGAAGTGCTGGTAGCACCTCAATGCCCGCCGACGCCTGAGCAACACCAACTGGGGTGAAGATAGATGTACGCTGCTGTGGCTCTACAGAGCCCTTGTCCAATACCGAATTTACTATGGGAGTGTGATTTATGGTTCGGCAGCGCCCTCAGCGCTGCATTTACTCGACCCTGTGCACCACTGTGGGGTTCGATTAGCAACAGGAGCGTGTAGGATGAGTCCAGTGACCAGTGTGCTGGTGAAGGCTGGGGTCCCTCCATTGCAAATTAGACGTGCAAAATTTCTCGCCAGTTACGTAGCACACATTTGTAATTCTCCTGAGTTTACAAATTTCCCTCTCCTTTTCCCTGCCCACGGCATTCCATCCCCCACAAGGGCAACCCATATTAGGGGGTTAACGATTACGGTTTGCATTCGATTGCTTCTGTCAGGAGTCCTTGCCTGTACTACCTCTCCTCGAGGTCCATTCACGTACATCTCCATGTTGTAAGCCTCAGCCACAGCTTTGTCTAAAACTTTCACATGGCCCTAACGACTCCATTAACATTGCGGCTCTCCACTGTCACTTCATCTCTATTCTTGACAAGTACTGAGGCGACAAAGTGGTTTACGCTGGTGGCTCGATGGCTGATGCTCTCGTCAGCTTCGCGTATGTCCATGGAGGACATGATGAACAGCATTCCTTCCCGATGGCTGCAGTTCTTCCACGGCCGAGCTGTTGGCTGTATCTTGTGCTTTTGAGCACATGTGTTCATGCACTGGGGAGTGGTTTCTGTGTGCCAACTCCTTGAGCAGCCTACAAGGTATCGACCAGTGCTCTTCTCGTCATCCGTTGGTAGCGATCGTCTAGGAGTTCTTCTACTCCCTGGGACGGTTCGGTCGTTCATTGGTGTTTCTCAGGACCTCTGGTGACGTCGGAATCCCAGGAAACAAACTTGCTGAGAGGCTGGCCAACAGGCTTCGCGGAAACCACTCATGGAGATCGGCTTCTCCGCAACTGATCAGCTTGCACTACTACGCCGCAAGGTTTTGCGACTTTGGGAGACGAAAAGGCATAACCTCAGCATGCACAACAAACTGCGTGCCATTAAGGAGACTTCGAATGTGTGGCAGTCCTCCATGTGGGCCTCTCGTAGGGACTCTGCGGTTCTCTGCCAGCTCCGCATTGGCCACGCTTGTGTGACACATGGCTGCCTCCTCCGCCGTGATTACCCACCTCAGTCAGTTTCGGTGGCCCATATCTTAGTGAGCTGTCCTCCTTTGGCTGCCCTGCGATAGACTCTTCAGCTACCGGACTCGTTGCCATTAATTTTAGCTCAAAAAGCCTCATTGGATACTTTAGGTTTAAGTTCTATTCGTGAGGGTGGGTTTTATCATTCTTTATAAGTTTTAGCGCATGTGCTTTGTCACTTCATGTTCTCAGCTCTAAAGCTTGTGGGGTGGATGTTTTAATGTGTCGCAGAGTGGCTACCTTTTTCCTTTCTAATCTCGTGGTGGGTCAGCCACGATGATCTGCTCATGTTTTTATCTGTTGTACATGTTTCTTGCTCCTCTGTAGCTTTCTTTTCCTGTTTTGTCCATGTTAGTGTTGGTTGTCCTGTTCTTCTCCTGGTTCCTCCATTCTCCTGTTACTCTGCTGTACATCTCTTTGCTTTCCCTTGTGTAATTATTTTACTGGGAACGGGAGACCAATGACCTCACTGTTTGGTCCCTTCCCCCCTCTTTCAAACCAACCAACCTAAATGGAGAAAACCTGTAGTAAGTGGTTGACAAGAATGAATATTTTTAGACCATTTGGATGTGTATTACGCTCTCGTATTATACACAAGCAAAGGAAAATTTTACCCATATGTTACGCAAGTTTGATCGGAGTTCCTCGTCTGTGTAAAATCTGCAAATGTAGTACAGCATAGAGGTTAAATGAAAAGAACCGAATTTTTTTTAGCGTTTAGTGTTTCTGAAGTGTTTACAGTAAGATCTGATAGCGGAAAATGAAAGTATGACGTTGTTACGTAGAATTACATTGCTTCGTTGTTAAAAACCATTTCATTGCTTGTAGTTTAGGTAGAGAATTTGTGTTCACGTTGCCATCGAGGACTAAGATGTAGGCTAATTGCTCTCGTGCCGTCGAAATCAAAAGAGACGTCATTACAAATATTCAACGCGAGTTATTGAGTCTTTAATATTGTAGAGTTCAACTCATACTTAGTTAACATATATATCGTTCGGAGCTAGGTGGCCTCTCTTTACAGGTTGAAAGAATTCTCTTGCTTAACGTAAATTTCATTCCCGCATTATTTCCGAAATCCTCATTTTCAAGATGTTACCTTTAAACTTCCGTGCAAGCGCGCAGCCAGTGGTATCGGGTTTTCTGTATGAATCGTTGTCTTCACTGCTGCGTATTCCTTTGCTATTGTAATTTTGCAGAAGAAATTTTGTAACGCAGATGAAGTGACGTCTTTGATTTCACATTACGTGTATTAACGAAGCGCAAGTCAAGAGTGTGGAAATATTTAGGCGTAGAAATGAAATCGTAATTTGATGATAAATTAACCATTTTAGTCTGTTGTACTAAACTGATAATGAATTAGTGTTTTTCAAAGTAGAGAACAGCAAGAAAATATTATGTATGTTACAGAAGTTATTCAGAAGTACCGGTCGGTGCGCAGTACTCTACCGTTTTGGGAAAGGTGAAGTGTGCGCGGTGACAGTTGCTCGCCGGTGACATCCGCCTCTCGTGCTAAGACACGTTCTCTTGGCTGCGGAAACGTGTTGCAGCGTGCTACGGAATACGGTTTGCGTCATTCTGTCTGATGCTGGCTGCGTGGTCCTGCGTGAAACGTCTACCAAGATGCGGGAGAGAGCGGGTCAGTGTGCGAAGAAAAAGAAAAAAAAAAGAAAAAAGTGGCGGGACGGGTTGCTCTCACTGTCCTTTGGAGAACGTCCACCTACCTCTATAGGCTTCAGGTTTTCTCCACACTCACTGTGTGTTGGTAGATACTGGATTAGCCAACAGAAATAGCGGTGACGAAAATTCGGCTAAGTGCTTACCACGAAAAAGCCAGAACTCCAGTCCATGAGCGGAAACCGAAAGTTAAACTATCGAGCGTTCAGATTTCTTGCATGTCTCGTTCGGGAGAGTCTAAAATTTTCTAATCATTCATGGTGGTGTCTGATTGTACTATATCGTGTCTCCCTACCAATTTCGCGCAACGGCGCTCTGAGCGTGTTTTTTAGGGAATTAACTAGTTTGAACCTGGGTCCTGTTTGCTGGTAAGGAGACGCCAGACCACATATGACATGTAGAATTCAGAAGAGTTCAGTGAGACTAGCGATGATATAACCAAATACTTAATGATCTCAGCGTCAGCTCCACTGCACTCCCTGTAAAAGAATCTTAATACTAACTAAATTTAGTGGAAAGGGTTCAAGGCTTTTCTATTTTTAGTTAGCTGGTAACGACGAAAAATCAGTTAAGTTTACCATTGGAAATTTTATTCTACTCACAAAACAATGATTATAAATTGCACTACTGATAAAAGGAAATGTTTTAATACAGGATGGTAAAAACCAACTGCGTTCAACAAAAATGTGAACGAATATTCCCTGAATGGGTTTCCAAGTTCTACAATCGATCGAAGGATGACCTATACCAAATCACATCAATAATCTAGGTTTAATTTAAATTTCACAAAAGAGAAAACTATCAAAATGGTCTACAGTGACCATCAATTATCTTTAATTACTTATTTAACTTGTCATAAATTACAGTGGCTGATGTGGCTTCTCAATAACTATATAAAAGAAAAATCATCGCGTTTCAGATCTTTGCTTCAAGTGGCAAATGTGAACACCATGAGTTTTATTTAACGATCAACACTAGTATTACGCAAAAAAGGGGTGTAACAGATGAGTCTTCTTCAGTTCTGAGTGAAGCCTTATGCGCTCAAAAATGCGGCATAGCGTGCGTTCATTACCTTGTCGGTGTTTAAGCAGCGTCAGGGCGGCAGCGGCCGGCGCAGCAGCCATCCAGCCCGCCGTCTCGGAACCAACTCTCCTCTAACTTCTCCTTACTACAATTTACCGAAGTTAGTTTAAAAAAACTATCTGGCTATGTTTTTATCTGATCACTCAGGGTCTCAATGTTAACCTTAATCTCCGCCTACAAAAATTCTGTCTATCCAATGAGAAACGTTATACTTTTCGTGGTGGGGCAATGTCTTTTAAAGTTTGCAACGTAACAGAGACGCTAAAAAGTCTCACGCTAAAACCTGCAGCTAGTGTGGTCCTTTTAGCGTTATCGTAAGATCTATACTGCTCTTCTGGAGGGCTCTATCTTTTAACATGGGCTGGAGGATTGTCCTAATGTAACAGACACGCGAAAAAGTCTCACGCTAAAACTTGCGGGTGGTAGTGGCCCTTTTTGTGTTATCGTAAGATCTATACTGCTTTTCTGGAGGGCTCTAGCTTTTAACATGGGGGGGGGGGGGGGGGGTGATCCTTGACGTACCTGAGACGCGAAAAAGCCCCACGCTAAAACGTGCGGGTTGTATAGTTGTACAGGTATGCTCGCGGCGTGGGTGCCCAGCCCCTCCCTTTTTTAGCTTAGCACGGTTCTGCTCTCGGCTTCTGTCCTCGTTTCTCCCCTCGGAACTGCGTCTGACACACGGTGGGAAGGTACGACATGCATTTAGGCATTCTTGTGTTAGTCTGTGGTATTCCATTTGCTCACTCGTTAATCGTATTACTTTGGTTAATTTAATGTCAAGATTTATTCGGAGCTATGGGACATACTACTGGATTTGCTTATCATGTCAGGGTTTTCATGTAAGGTGTTGGATTTGCCTGACACCTTACAATTTCTTTCTCGTTGTTTTGTCGTCATAACACAGAAAACTGCCATCAAGCCCGTATTTAATATCCGGACTTTATTTACGCCATATCGCTGATTCTCCGTTAAAAGTTCACACCTGAAAGCAGCCGAAGATATTTATTTCGACCCGATATTTTCAGAGTCCCAAAAAGTCGCTGACCCACGGCTACTTGATTCAACACATTGTCTTTCAGTAGGCGTCCTATAGAGAAGTGGTCGACATAATGTGTAGCAATCTGCACGAAACATGCCAAGCGGAGTTCATGTACAACTTGAAATGTTCGCACACGAATATCTCCTAAATTAAGCCACTCACAAAACTCGAACTTCCACAAAACACTCAGCACTGTAGTCGCTTTTCGTCAGCAATGAGAGAACCGATCAACTGCGCGATTTTAATGACTTTCAACTACATATTTGATCCTTGACATTTAACAAACGTTAACCGGTATACAGCTCCAAGCCGACTATATCGTCTCCTAGATCTAATTCGCAAAGCCTACTCAAAGGCGCGGCGAATACTGAATTCCTATTGGCTACGCAATTATTACAAGATGACAACTAGTAATAATTTGCTACGTTATAGTGGTATTTATAATTAGACGACTGTGCATGATAGCGATACGAGAACTACTCTCTAACGCCTTCTGTTAATTCAATGAATATATGCTATGGAAATGCAGAAACATTTAAGCTTTTAGGAGGAGTTGGTTTTTCTCGCTGCTCGCCGTTTACCACGTCTCGTCTCCTAACCTGTGTCGTACGACATACTTGAATACTCGGCTTCAGTGGTACACCTCGATAACGTGTGGAAACATATTGGCTCATAGCCAGTAACACTGAAGTAATAAATTAATATAACATGATGAGGAATTTTACGAAGGCAACATTCGAGATGTAGAGGTGGTGAAACTTTTACCTTTATACTTTTTGTGCGGGGGAGGGGCGGGGGTGAAGGGAGTAACAGTTTCGGAAAATAATGAATTTATTTTTACAATCCGTTGGAGGTCGGTGGGTGTCACAGTTTACCCTTTACTGGCGCGAAGCGAGTTTCAGTGCGCTGTGATCAACAGATTTGCTTTAGGTGCTTCCGCTACTGCTGTCGTGCGTGTAGAAGCAAACATGCAGCTCTGTGATGGAGTGAAAAACGTGTTCATTTTTGCAGTCAGAAAGTACATCGAAATTATGGAAGAGGAATACTGAATATCATCGGAAAGGGTAATCACAAGTGTTAAGCAGTCAATGTTCATAAAACGCGAAGGACGGGGCATAACATTTCAGTAACAAAATTGCTCGACGATGTGGAAAGACAGAAGTTCCCACAACTTGACAACACAGACCTACGTCGCTTTGTATCGGTATCTACGGCAACTACGGTGTAAGACAGTGACAAATTGGAAAGATAAGGAAACCAGTTTAGAGAGCAAGAACAGCGTATCATCGGTATCTGGGAATCGAACGAAATGGAATTCACTTACGTAGAGAACAGAAGGCGGAATGCTGATATTAGAAGGCAACAGCGGAAAAATACTGAAATTCGGACATCGTTCTAAGACTGTTCGTTGTAACAAGGAACATGAAATTCCATCCGCCATGTTAACAATTCTGGAACAAATGGAGAATCTGTTGTGTGTCGTAATACTTGCTACCTTTGCTTGATAATGAACTCAGGCACTCGTGGAAAGCTGAACAAGTGCTACAAACTCTTCATAACAGTAAGTTATTTGTGGACATCGTCACCAATAAGAACAGAATGCGTTACACGAGAGAGCGATCACACTTTGCCGAAGAGGTTATCAGAACAGTGTGTACAGCAGTCACCATTTGGAACAGACCATTACAGGATCCTGGATCGATGCGCTGAAGTTTTCCAATCTTTCGTGGCCGTGCTGTGAGAAAATAGGCGCATCTCGCACACAGACCCACATACGAACTACCTGGGCCGCCCGTTTGGTGCCCTGAACAGTTGGTTTGCCAACTGAAACTCTAGTCCGTAAGTGAGTTAGCGGACAGATGTGAGCTCTGTTGACACTGTGCTGTTGGCTTTTGTGTCACTGGGGGTTTGAGTCACTGGGTCGACAGATTGACCATATTTCGTACTGACAGGATACCAAAATTCCCTTCTCGCGGGAAGGGTCTGTGCAGCGATAGCAGCAACGAAGAGGAATCACGTAGACATGGCAACGAGGGTGTGGAGGTGCTATGAGGCTAGAGGGAAGAGCGCCTTCAGTATGGAAAAAGATAATTTTAGCAAATGGCAGAAAATGGCTCGGTAATATGGGAAGCTCGGTGGCCTGTATGGCTGCTAAAGACTTCCGTGTAGTAAGACATTCCTGTAAGGCTGCGGTCACATCGGCGTCTGTATCTGTGCATTTTACATCGACCGAAGATCTTTCTAAACCAGTAAGTCGCTACGTGCACGGTCACAGGGTAGCCGATGTTACTGCCCGAACGTGCACATTTCGGACAATTGCTGAAATTCAAATGTTTTTATTCGCATATCGGCCGACATTATAAGAAACAGACTGCAAGAAACAGATCGGTCAAAGGCGTTTGTGCCATTTTGAGAATGAAAAGTCATCGGGATATATTTTGGTATTAATAGATTGAAATCTCAGCTTTGTCGGAAACCACCCGTAGGATAAATTATTATCGAGAATTGTAAGTGTAACTGCTAACGTCAAAGAATCTGTTAGAGAGGGATGCTGTATCTCACGGTTAGTTGCTTTAGTGGATATATCTTGGGTTGTGGTAAGTGAACAAAAGTTGCATAGCTATTATTATTACTGCTACCAACTGGGGCTATGTCGGTACTGTGATGGTTGCATGAAGGGGTTTCAGATGTGTGTGTTTTTTCATTTTTCAGTCTGTAGGTGTGCACAACATCAAATAAATTCGGCAACACATTATCTGTAATCTTGCTGTTAAAGGTTACCACGAACCATCGAGAATGTGTTGCACCGAAGACTCGTACGTGACTCACTTTCGGATAACGGAAGTTGTTTTTGAACACCTGCAGAGGTGTGATTAGGGTCTACTAAAATCCGATAATCTGAGGGTGCAGTTCTGGCTAACGTAAAACGGGAAATGACACGACTGTATTTGCTATCTGGCGATTACATCTTTCCAATACTGAGACCTATACGACGTTATGACAAGTTCTTGTCACGTGTTGCATGCTATTCAGGCTACAATGCCCTGAAGATTAAAAAGCTACTTATTTCACTCCTGCGACCCACACAAAGGATTGCATTTTTTCCATACCGAAATTTGGAGCTACGCTTCGTTCAACACCCCAGCGGGTTTGGGGTCAGAATAGGCCCAAGGTATTCCTGCCTGTCGTTAGAGGCGACTAGAAGGAGTCCCTCCCCCTCAAGGGGGTAGTTTGCGCCTGTGTCCGGAGACGGACGGTTCAACGACTTACACTTGATGTCATTTTTGTTTTTGGCTTATTCTGGTTTCTACCTTCCTTTGTTTTTCCTTCCTTTGTTTGTTTTTCCTTCCTTGGTTTTTCCTTCCTTTGTTTTTCCTTCCTTTGTTTTTCCTTCCTATGTCCTTCCCCCTTCCTCACTGTATTCCTTCCTTTTTTTCCTCCTCGCCTTCTTCTCCTCCTCTTCCTCACCTTCCTCTCCTCCTCCTCCTCCTCCTCCTCCTCCTCCTCCTCGCCTTCTTCTTCTCCTCCTCCTCCTCCTCCTCGCCTTATTCTTCTTCTTCTTCTCCTCCTCCTCCTCCTCCTCGCCTTCTTCTTCTTCTTCTTCTTCTTCTTCTTCTTCTTCTTCTCCTCCTCGCCTTCTTCTTCTCCTCCTCCTCAGCTCCTCCTCCTCGCCTCCTCCTCCTCCTCCTTTCCTCCTCCTCCTCCTCTTCCTCGCCTCTTATTCTTCCTCCTCCTCTTCCTCGCCTCCTCCTCCTCTTCCTCGCCTCCTCCTCCTCCTCCTCCTCTTCCTTGTCTCCTCCTCCTCCTCCAACTCTTCCTCGCCTTCTCCCCCTCCTCCTGCTCCTCCTCTTCCTCGCCTTCTCCTCCTCCTCCTCCTCCTCTTCCTCATCTTCTTCCTCGACTTCTATTCTCCTCTTCCTCGCCTTCTCCTCCCTCCCTGCCTCCCCCTTTTTGTCCACCCTATTGTCTCCAGCTCGGCGCTTAAAACAGTCTGTCCTTTCTCTCCCTCTCTCCCTTTTTTCCTATTCTTCTTTCCTCCCTGTGCATGCCTGAAGGCCGACTCACGCATTCACGTGCATAGCTGGTGACGGTGTAATGCATAATTACCCGCCCTGGGTAGGCAAGTAAGTCTGTACGCGTACCCTCTGGTAAAAGTCAGGCCCGGGGAGGGCTCATCTCCTGAGCTGACACCTTCCGACTATGCCGATTGGTCCCTCCGTCAATTTCTCGGGAAGTGTGACCTGAGGTGTAAACATTCACCTAAGGCGGGAGCACCCTCTGGGAGGGTATAACAAGAAAGGAGCACGCCATCGGAGATACTGGCAATCATAGGGGATTCATCCGCAATGAATTCTTCTTCTTCTTCTTCTTCTTCTTCTCCTCCTCCTCTCTCGACTTCTGCCATAAAAACAGAAACATGACCGGCCACCAGTGACTAAAGTACTGCCACCTGCCCCAAAGTTCCTCGTAATTTCTAGATCTGAGGATGGAAATGATTTTTCATCTGTCAACCCTTACGTTATTCAGAAGGGCGTAGATGCCATATGTGGATCTGACAAGTCTTGCAGCAGGATGCGTAACTGTACCTTGATGTTGGAAACTGAGAGCGCATTTCAGGCACTAAAACTCCTTCGCGACACACTCCTGTACACGTTCCCTGTCCAGGTGGAGGCTCACTACACTTTGAATTCATCTCATGGTGTGGTATCTACTAGATCACTCGACGGATTAATTGACGAGGAGATTCAGTCTTTCCTCGCTGAGCAGGGCGTGACAGCTGTCCATAGGGTCATGATTAAGGTCGACTATGACCTTGTACTGACCCAGAGAGTTTTCGTGCCCCCCATGGGTCCACAACTTTTTTGGGCCCTGAGCTATTGCAGCTTTCTTTTTCTCCAGGGCTGCATTTCCTTTCCCTTCCCCTCCTTTCCCCTCCTTGCTCCTTTCCCCTCGCTCTCTCCTCTCCCTCTATTGGTGTCCTTGCTTATGTTGGCCCCTGCTATCCTCCTGGTTCTGTTGGTTTTACAATTTGGCTTTGTTGCATAATCACCTCCTCCTTTTGGCATCCCTTGGTCCCCATCTGGGGTTTGACCTCCATTACAAAATTTCTCCTCTATAGTGTGAACCATTTTGGGAAGTGCACCTTACCTAGTGTCTCCGATGTGCGCCCTCCTAGTACATTCCACCTTCTCTTTCACGTCGTTGTCTGGTACTAGGTTGCATAGCCAGCACAGTAGCCAGCCCGTGTGGTGGGGTCGCTATGTACCCTTTTGGTTGAGCCCCCTGAACACACAGGGATCACACTTCTGATACCTGAGCTGTGACCTCCTCATGCATGCCTTGGAGTGGTTGCTCGTCATCCTGGAGCATCGGAACTCCTGGCAATGGCTGCCATGCCAGACGGCCCTTCCTGTGGCTGGGTGGCACCAGTGAGGAGAGCCCCTGATCGTAGTGGGTGGTATCAGGACGGACGCTATGCAAATGAAACGCATATGGGTCCAGAACTCTTGGCCGTTCTTCTGTGGCTGTCTCTCAGCGTGGAACTGATTCTTAAAGTGCTGCTTCTCTTGCCCTCTTCGGCCTTCCCTTCCATGGCTTCTCCCTGGGAAGAGGGTCAGGCCCGTTGGCTAGGGGCGAAACCTTTCCCCCATTACCTAGTTTCCACCAGGACTGATGAGGACACTTTCACCAATGCCAAACCTTTATTCATTGTGACAATTTTGGTGAAGTGGACTCCCTGAGCAAGATGCTGTCGGGTTTGTTGCTGATCAAAATTGCTTCAGTTGCACAATCTGTGGCTCTTCGTGCCTGTACCTATCTTGGCACAGTTCCTGTTTCCATTAGCCCCCACCAGTCTCTAAATGTGGTTCAAGGTGTATTTTTCACAGGGACATCATCCTTCAAACTGATGAGGAACTTCGGGACAATCTCGGATGGCGGGGTTTTCACTTTGTTTGGCGTGTTCAGAAGGGCCCTAAAGACAGTCGTATTGATACTGGTGCCTTTATCCTGGCCTCTGAAGGGGATACCCTCCCTGAGAAAATTAAGATTATGGTCTGTCGATGTGATGTGAAGCCGTAAATCCCACCTTCTATGCGGTGTTTTAAGGGCTTGCGTTTTGGACACGTCTTCCCGCAGTTCACAGACCCCTCTCTGTGGTGACTGTGGACGTCCACTCCATGAGGGGAGTGCCTGTGTTCCCCCTCCTGTGTGTAAATTGTCATGGTAGTCATTCTCCACCTTCACCAGATTGCCCAGTATATAAGAAGGAAAAGAAGATACAGGAGTATAAGTCCCTCGATCGTTTAACCTATACAGATGCCCGTAAGAGGTATACAGGTCTTCAGCCTGTGTCCATGACATCTAGTTAGGCTTTGGTTACATCTTCACTCCTTCCTTACCCCCATTTCGGACCCCTCGCCTCCCCCCCTCTCCTGCAGCTCCAGCACTTTCTCCTCTGGGCGGTGATCCCCCTCCCCAGCCGCAAAAGTGTCCCACTCCTTCGGCATCTGCCGTTCAAGGGCGCCTCTCCCAGGATGCCCCTTCCCAGCACCTTCCAGGCCAAAGGTCTGCTGCCTTGTGACGACCGTGAGAGCCGCAGTCTGTCGGCCCCCAGGTTGCCTCGTCTTTCTGTTCGCGATATTGCTGCAGCTTGCTCCTTTATGCCACATGGCCCTCCTCGATCTCAAAGAGAAAAGGAGAAACAAAAGTCCGGGACAAAAAGCCTCTGGTGTCACCAGAGGTCCCATCCCCGGCTTCACAACCGGATTCTGACATGTCGTTCATGGATGTCGCCCCCTCCTTGTCGGTGACAAGTGGGGACCCGGCGGTATGACTGGCTTTAGCCTGTTCAACACACATTTAAGTCATTGTTCAGTGGTTATCCAATGGAACTGTAATGGATACTGCCGTCACCTTCCGGAATTGAAATCACTTATTTCGTCATACTCTGCAGCTTGTGTGGTTTTACAGAAATCTCATTTTACTGATGATCACTCACCGACCCTCTGTCGGTTCAGTGCTTTCTGTCGAGATCGAGTCGGAATCCTGTGGAATTCTGGTGGCGTTTGTACGTTGGTCCATACAGACATTGTTAGCACGTGGATTCCTCTTGAAACTACATTGGAAGCGGTTGCGGTTACGATCCACCTGGACCCTGAGGTCACGGTTTGCAATCTTTATCTCTCTCCTGACAGGACTCTTACACCTGCTGCCTTAACTGCCCTCCTTCAGCAACTTCCTCATCCCTTCCTCCTTTTTGGGATTTTAATGCTCATCATCCCTTGTGGGGCAGTGCCTTTCCATCTAGACGAGGTCTTCTCGTAGACCAGTTTATTGCAGACCACGACTTGTGCCTTCTTAATGATGGCTCTCCTACTCATTTCAGTGCCAGTCATGGTACCTTATCTGCAATTGATCTTTCTCTTTCTCTTCCCTCTCTCCTCCCTTCATTACATTGTTCGCCACACAACGACCTTTGTGATAGTGACCATTTCCCATTGATTATCTCGCACCCTTCCCGCTCCCCGATGGACAGGTTACCTCGTTGGTCTTCCCAATGTCCAATGGCCTTCATACACAGCACAGGTCGTATTTTCTCCCTCTTTGTCGGGTTGTATTGATGACGTCCTACGTGACATGTCTGACGCGATTGTTCGTGTTGCTAGACTTGCTGACCCGCGCTCTTCTGGACCATTTCGTCGCTGGCAAGTCCCATGGTGGAGTACGGCCATTGCCATTGCCATCCGTGATCGCCGTCGAGCTTTGCAACACCTTAAGAGGCACCCTTCCCTAGCCAGACTTACTACCTTTAAACGCCTCTGCGCTAGCCCGTTATTTAATCAAACAGAGCAAGCGGATATGTTGGGAACGATTCGTTTCTTAACTTGGTTCTACTGTCCCTCTGTCACGAGTATGGGCTACACTTCGCTCTCTCCAAGGTTGCCATCGGCAGTCCACCCTCCCAGGCCTTCACCTCCCAGATGGCCTTTGTACGGACCCATTAGTTCTTGTAGAACATCTTACGACCCATTTTGCATTGGCATGAGCCTCCTATCCAGCTGCTTTCCTTCACCAGAAACAGCTGCCTGAAGCTTCCACCTTATGTTTTACCCCTTGTGAGTCAGAATTTTAAAACAAACCTTTTACTGAATGTGAATTTCTTTTTGCTCTATCTTCTTCCCATGATACAGCCCCTGACCCAGATTCCATTCATAACGAACTGCTTCAACATCTCAGTGCTCCACAATGGCAACATCTTCTCTGGGTGTTTAACTGTATCTGCTCCAGGGTGGCTTCCCTTCTCAGTGGAGGGATAGCATCGTGGTTCCTGTTCTTAAGCCTGGTAAGAAACCCCTATTTGTAGACAGCTATTGGCCAATTAGTTTGACCAATGTTTTTTGTAAGTTACTTGAATGGATGGTAGCCCGTCGGCACAATTGGGTCCTCCAATCTCGGGGTCTATTGTCCCCTTACTAGTGTAGCTTCCGAGAGGGACGCTCTCCAATCGATCATTTACTTCACTTGGAATCTGCAGTTCGGCAGGCTTTTTCCCAGCGCCACCATTTGATTGCAGTGTTTTTTGACCTTCGAAAGGCCTATGACACGGCCTTGCGCCATCACATCTCACTTACCCTTCATCAGTGGGGTCTTTGGGGCCCACTACCGATTTTTATCCGCCAGTTCCTGTTCCATCGGTCATTCAGAGTTCGAGTTGGTACTGTTATTAGTTGTCCACAGAACCAGGAGACAGGCTTCCCACAGGATTCTGTCTGGAGTGTCCTTCTTTTTCTCGTTCCTATCAATGGACTTGTGGCCTCTGTCAGTCATTTGGTTGCCCCTGCCCTGTATGTGGATCATTTCTGCATTTGGGTTGGTTCCTCCTCGATGGCATCTGCAGAACGCCAGCTCCAGGGAGCTATATGGCGTGCCTCTGCATGAACCATCTCCCACAGGTTTCAATTTACTCCTCTACAATCGCAGGTGGTCCGTTTCTAACGCCGTACTACAATCCACCTTGATCCAGTGCTCTATCTTTATGCACAACGATTGCCTGTGGTCCCACAGTTTCGTTTCCTGGGTCGTCTTTTCCACAACAAGCTCATTTGGCTGCCCCATATCAGACATCTGAGGGTAGGATGTTTCCGTAAACTCAATGTCCTTCACTTCCTTGCCGTCTCCTCTTGGGGTGCAGACCGTTCCCCTCTCCTCCACCTTTATCATGCTCTAGTTCTGTCTCGCTTGGACTATGGTTGTCAAATTTATGGTTCAGTTGCTCCTCCCACACTGCACTGCTGGATCCAGTCCACTATAGTGGTATCCGTTTGGCCACCGGTGCCTTCCCTACTAGCCCTGTTGATAGTCTCCTGGTTGAAGCTGGGATCCTCCCCCACTTTCTGTTCAGCGGTCCCAGCTTCTGATGTCTTACGCACTCGCTGCCCGTTCCTCTCCCTCTCATCCTTCCTATACTGTCCTGTTCCGAGACCATGGACGTCGCCCTCCCGATTGCCGCCCTCGGGCGGGTTTACCGGTTGGGCTCTGCCTTGCGTCTCTTTGCTGTGATTTTCAGATTCCTTCTTTGTCCTGTCTTCCTCGCTCTCTCCCCTCCACCCCTTGGTTAGTTCCTCGGCCTCTAATTCGGACGGATCTCCGCCGAGGTCCGAAAGATTCCATCCCCTCAATGGTGATCTTTTCCTTTTTCCGCCAAATTTTATGGGAGTTTCGGGATGCTGTGGTTTTTTACACTGATGACTCTAAATCTGCTGATCATGTTGGGTATGCCTTCACGTCCCCTGTTGGAACGGAAAATCATCTGCTGCCACCTACAAGTGGGGTGTTTACTGTGGAATTGATGGCAATTTCCCAGACCCTTATCTTTATTAAACAGTCCCAACACAACTGTGTTTTGTTAAAGTACGGACTCAATGAGTGGCCTTCTTTCTATTGACCGCTGTTTTTCGCGCCATCCCTTGGTCTCTTCCATCCTTGACCATCTCGTTGATATTCACTGTGCTGCTTGTTCCATTGACTTCCTTTGGGTCCCTGGCCATGTAGGTATACTGGGTAATTAGCTCGCTGATCGTTTGGCTGGGGGAACAGTCACTTACCCCCCGTTTTCTGTAACCCCTCCTGCAGCGGATTTGCGGCTTCACATCAAATCCCTCTTCGAAAAGGCATAGGCCAACTCTTGAGACGCTTCTCCCCTGTCTAATAAACTTCATGCGAACAAGGTGACACCAGGCCCATGGCGTTCTTCCTTCCGACTCTCCCGAAAGGACCACGCTGTGTCGTCTCCACATTGGCCATACCTGACTGACTCGTGGTTTTCTTTTGCGGGATGAGCCACCCCACTTCGTGGTTGTGATGCCTTCCAGTTAGTAGCCCACATTTTGGTTGAATGCCCCCTTCCTTTGGCTCTGTGTGCTAAGTACAGACTCCCCCACACTTTACCTCTGATGTTGGCTGACGATTTCCGGATGGTCTCTCTGGTTCTGTTTCATCTGGGAAAGTGGTTTTTATTCTCAGTTTTGAGGTGTTGGGACAGGGCGGTGAGTGTTTGGGTGTCTCCCACTGTAAGCCATGTTTGTAGATTCCAGACTCACCTTCCTGGCAGAGATAATCTTTTCTTCCCCTTTTACTCTGTTTTACCCTTTTTTTTAAAGGATTGGTTAGTCTCCTTTTACCATAGGTACTTCTACATTCCAGCGGTTGCACCTCTTAAGTCACAGGTGGTCTTGCCTATGCTGCTTCAGCATAGTGTTGGGTTCGTTGTCTTGCTGACTTCCCTCATTTTGTTTTTACCATTGACAACATGACTGCCCTTTTACGTTTTTAGCCTTTTCCATTTTATTGTTCTGATTTTCCTGATATGTCAAACTAGTGGAATGGACCACATTTGCAACAAGGGGCTGATGACCTTGCTGTTTGGTCTCTTAAACCCCACACAACCAACCAACCAACCAAGTTTTCTAGCCTTTGACAGTGTTCAGCTGCCGTCGCGCATCAAAGCGGGCTATGAGGTTATTTCTGTTCGCCCTTACGTGAAGACTTCCTACGTACCTCGAACTCCCAGCCATCGACCAGTACTTCGACTAAACGAGCTTCCAAGAAGCTCCAACCAAGTTTTCTAGCCTTTGACAGTGTTCAGCTGTCGTCGCGCATCAAAGCGTGCTATTAGGTTATTCCTGTTCGCCCTTATGTCCCGACACCTACGCGCTGCTACCAGTGTCATCGTTTTAATCACACCCGCCAGTCTAGTTCTAATGCTAATAAATGCGTCACTTGTGGCAGGGACGCCCATGAGGGTGACTGTCCATCTCTGTCTCCTCATTGTGTGAACTGTCAGGGTGACCATGAGACATCCACCCCGACTGTCCCATCTAGAAGGATTAACGCTGCATACAGGAAATTCAGGTCAAAGAGAAAGTGTCCACCTCGGCTGCTCGCAAGCTGTTTCTTAGTAGGAAGCCCACGCTGCTCCCAACAGGGAAATACAGTACTGTCCTCGTCCCTCCTTCGCCTACCAGGGCGGTGTCGACGCAGACACGCTATCTGACCTTTAGCACTACGGTCGTCCGTTCGGCCAGTGCTAAGATCGCCCGGTGAACGTCTCCTCTTCCTCCCGTCACCCCTAAGACATAAGCACCTTCATCACCTTCATCAGCTTTTGCCTAGACGAAGACCCAGAAGTCAGCTGGACGGGCCTTCAAGAAGGAACCGTCCCGTGAAGACTTCCTACGTACCTCGAACTCCCAGACATCGACCAGTACTTCGACTAAACGAGCTTCCAAGAAGGCTCATAGGAAGCACAGTTCTCCTTCTCCGCCACGGCGCGTTTCTTCTCCTGCGCCACCCAGCAGTTGCCGCCCCAGGCCGTCATCGGTTTCGCCTGGCCGCACCGCTGGTAGTCGAACATCTGGCCGTTCACTTCCAGAGGAAGCTCGCCCTCCCGGCCATATTAACAAGATGGCCGACGAACCTATTGAACAAATGGACAAGGACTCTCCGCCTATTGATAGCGGCAGCAGTGCTCGCTCGAAGTCAGGCCCTCAGCGGCCTTCGAGGTGATCCCCTTCTTGCATCTTCTTTTTCTTCTCATGATGGCATTTACTCACTGGCATACTCGCGGCATTCGCTCCAACCGAGAAGACTTAAAGGTGCTGCTACGCTTGCACTGTCCGCTCGTCGTAGCTCTCCAGGAAACGAAGCGATCAAATTGCCTTGGCACACTATACCCCTGTGCGTTTTGACCTACCCACTGCTGCAGGTATTTCAGCTCATGGAGGGGTTATGTTGCTGGTCCGGGATGATATTTACTACGATCCCATCACATTGCACACTTGCCTGCAGGCAGTTGCCGACCGAATTACTCTCCCCACTTTCACATTTGCCGTTTGTACCGTTTACACTCCATCGTCGTCTGCTGCTACCAGGGCAGACATGATGCAAATTATTGCTCAGCTACCTGCACCATTTTTGTTGACTGGAGACTTCAATACCCACCAGTCCATTTGGGGCTCTCCAGCATCCTGGCCGAGAGGCTCCCTGTTAAACCTTTTCAACCACCCCAATCTTGTCTGCCTCAATGCTCGCGCCCTACTTTTCTTTTGAACACAACTCACACCTATTCCCATTTACACCTCTCTATATGGACTACCCAACTTGCACGCCGGTTTGAGTGGTATGCACTTTCTGATACGTATTAGAGCGACCACTTCCCTTGTGTTATCCATCTCCTGCATCATACCTCATCTCCATGCTCAACTAGTTGGAACATCTCCAAAGCAGACTGGCTGCTCTTCTCTTCCAGGGTGACATTAAAGGATCAAACCTTTATAAGCTGCCATAGTCAGGTCGCACACCTCACGGAAGACATTCTCACTGCTGCTGCATATTCCATCCCTCACACTACTTCTCCACGTCACCTACCGGTCCCCTGGTGGACCGCAGGACGTAGAGACGCTATACGTGCTCGTCGACGTGCCTTACGCATCTTTAAACGCAACCATACGATGGCGAGTTGTATTAATTATAAACGATTACGTGCGCAGTGTTGTTGTGTTATTGACGAAAGCAAGAAAGCCAGCTGGGCTGCTTTCACAAGTTCCTTAAAGAGTTTTACTCCTTCTGTTGTCTGGGGTAGCCTGAGCCGGCAGTCTGGCACTAAGGTCCACTCACCAGTTTCTGGCTTGACAGTCGCGAATGACATCCTTTTGGTCCCTGAGGATATCTCCAGTGCATTCAGGCAGATTTTTCGCAGAGGTTTCGAGCTCCGCTCATTACCACACTGCCTTCCTCCCCCGAAAACAGGCAGAGGCGGCAAGGCCACCTAACTTCCGCTCCTCGAATCACGAAAGGTATAATGCCTTATTCACCATGCGGGAATTCGAAAGTGCACTTGCCCGGTCATGGTCCTCCGCTCTGGGGCCTGATTCTGTTCATATTTAGATGCTGTAGAACCTGCGGGTAAAAGTTTTCTTCTTCGTACTTATAATCCCATCTGGATTGAGGGTGATGTCCCCACATGCTGGCGCGAATCTATTGCCACGATGCCTAAGCCAGGGAAGGACAAGCACTTGCCTTCCAGTTATCGACCAATTTCCCTTACCAGCTGTGTCTGTAAGGTGATGGAACGAATTGTTAACTTTAGTTTGGTTTGGCTGCTCGAATCTCGACGCCTACTTACAAAAGTAAAATGTGGATTTCGTAGGCGCCGCTCTGCTATTGACCATCTGGTGACCTTGTCGACCTTCATTATCAATAACGTCTTGCGGAAGTGCCAGACAGTAGCTGTGTTATTTGATTTGGAGAAGGCTTAAGACACCTGTTGGAGGGCGGGCATTCTCCGCACCATACATACATAGAGCCTTCGCGGTCGCCTCCCTCTTTTTATTCGCTCCTTTTTAATGGATCGACAGTTAAGGGTACGTGTGGGTTCTGTCCTGTCCGACGCCTTTCGCTAGGAGAATGGGGTGCCACATTGCTCATTTTTGAGCGTCACTCTCTTCGCCATAGCGATCAATCCAATAATGGATTGCCTCCCAGCTGATGTATTAGGCTCCCTTTTCTTGGACAATTTTACCATTTACAGCAGCGCACAGCGTATATGATTCCTGGACCGAGGTATTCAGCGTTGTCTTGATCATCTTTACTCCTGGAGTGTCGCCAATGGCTTCCGTTTTTCTGCCGAGAAGACGGTCTGTATTAATTTCTGGCGCTACAAAGAGTTTCTCCCACCGTCCTTAAATCTCGGCCCCGTTGCTCTCCCATTCGTGGAGACAACAAAATTACATTTGACAGGAAACTTAGCTGATCTCCATGTGTCTTACTTAGCTGCCAGTTGTACCCGTTCTCTAAATGCCCTCAATGTTCTCAGCGGTACATCGTGGGGAGCGGATCGAAACGTCCTACGTCGCTTATATCGGTCGATCGTCCGCTCCAAGCTTGATTATGGGAGCTTTTAATACTCCTCTTTACGGCCGTCCATCTTACGCCGTCTCAACTCCATACAACATTAGGGTTTACGTCATGCGATCGGAGCGTTTTATACTAGTCCCGTCGAGAGTCTTCATGCTGAAGACGGTGAATTGCCACTAACCTACCAGCGCGATGTACTGCTTTGTCGGTATGCCTGTCGGCTATTATCAGTGGCCAACCAGCCGTCTTATTGTTCTTTTATTGATAACTCTCTCGACTGTGAATACGGGTTCTATGTATCTGCTCTGCTACACCCTGGAGTTTGCTTTCGTTTCCTACTTCAGCAACTTAATTATCCACTCCCTGCAACCTTTAGAGTAGGCGAGAGCCAAACGCCACCTTGGCCCCAGGCTCAGGTTCGCGTTCACCTTGACCTCAGCTCGCTCCCAAAGGAGGTTACCCCAGCTTCGGTATAGCGCTCGCGGTTTGTCGAACGTCGTTCGAAGTTCATTAATACGATCTTCATTTATGCAGGTGGCTCTAACACCAACGACAGTGTCGGGTGTTCTCTTATTGTCGGGGCACACAGTTTCAAATGCCGGCGTCATGGCCATTGTTCGGTTTCACAGCTGAGCTATTTGCCCCCTACCAGGCCGTTCTATACATCCGCCGCCACCGACATTCTGCTTATGTCATCTGCTCTGATTCCCTGAGAGCCATCCAGAGCCTCAGTGATCCGTATCCGGTTCACCCTTTCGTGCGCCGGATCCAACGCTCTCTTCACCAGCTGGCGGACGACGGTTCTCCGGTTACCTTTATGTGGGTTCCTGGCCATGTCGGTATCCCTGGGAACGAAGCTGCAGATGCCGCGGCCAAGGCTGCGGTCCTCCAGCCTCGGACAGCTTCTTGTTTTGTGCCTTCATCTGATTTTAGCAGGGTCATTTGTCAGCGCATTTAATCTCCGTGACATGTCGATTGGTCTACACTTATTGAAAACAAGCTTCCGACCTTGAAACCTCTCCCCACGGCTTGGACAACCTCTTCACGCCCTTCTCGGCGGGAGGAGGTTGTTTTGTCCCGGTTATGGATTGGACACTGCCGGTTCAGCCGCCGCCATCTGCTGACGACTGCGCCGGCGCCGTTCTGCCCATGTGGGCAATCGCTAAGTGTACGCCACATTTAAATGTCCTGTCCAAATTTTAATACACTGCCCGTTGATCTTATCCTGCCATGTACTCTGGATGAAATTTTAGCGGATGACCCAAAAGCAGCTGATCGCGTTCTTCATTTTATCCACTTGACAAACCTGTCTGACAGTTGATTATGCTGTTTTCTTTTAATCCCTTGCCTGTTAATGTGCTTTTTATTAGTGTGGTCCTTTTTAGTTGCTGCTTTAACATTGTGCCTCACAGTGCATTCATAATTTAGTCTGGGCGCTAATGACCACTGTAGTTTGCGCCCTAAAACTACAAAAGACCACACATTGACAGAAAACCACAATTTCAAGGTACACGCCGACAACTTCTTTACGAGTGACACTCTTTAGTACTCTCTTGAGTACTAAGAGCAAATAGGCTGAAAGATTGATCTCCCCAACGAAAAGACATGAAGGCTGGAGAACGAGGAGCAGTAGCATGTCCAATAGAAGATACAGGAGATCCATTGTAGTAATACGTACGATAACAAACGTCTTACTCTGCATTCATCTTTCGTTGGTATTGAGACCCACGATGAGACACAGGTGGAACGTAACACAAAGACAATACGTGCAAGTCCCAAGATGGGTCATTGGTATTTGATTGACAAATTATCATCACTATAGAAATACTACATATCATCGATGATTTAGTATTTATACAGCTTCCGGGACGCAATTAAGATTGCGGTAATCACCAGGTGACTCGAATGGACTGCAGGTTACTTCAAGAACAACACATTCCACTGCGCAAATTAAAAGCGGAAATTGCGGGTGGACTATTAGCGGGTAAGAGAAATTAAAGCGAGGACGCCCAAGTAAAGAGGACTTGTCAAAAAAGAATAGAGCTACGACAACAGTTCCTCCAGTTGTTGATTGCCAAAAGAAAAAGTAAGATGATTGGCTTGTAAGGGACGAAGCAAGAGGTCGATGCAGATGAGTTTCAAGATGGTATCGTCTAAGTCTACATCTGCATCTATACTCCACAGTCCACCGTGAGGTCCGTGGCAGAAGTTACGTCCCATTGTACCAGTTACTAGAGTTTCTTCCTCTTGTATTCACGTATACAGCACGGAAAGAACAATCGTTCGTATGCCTCTGTGCGTGCAGTACTTACTCTAATCATATACTCACGATCCCAATGTGAGCAATTGGGATGGTAGTATATCCTAGAGTAATCATTTAAAGCCGGTTCTTGAACTTTAACACTTTCTGGGGATAGCTTCTGTATTCGAGAGTTAGTTTTTTCATTCTCTCTCCCACGAATTAACCCTGTGACCATTCGTGCTGCCCATCTCTATATACGTTAAATATCCTCCGTTAATCTTATGTCGTATATGTCCCACATACTTCAGCAATATTTTAGAATTGGTCGCACGAGTGATCTGCGAGCAATGAACGTTGTACACAGATTGGTCAGTATTGTACCAATGAAGCAGTCTACGGCCTGCTTTACCCATGGCTGAACCTGTGATCATTCCATTTCATCTCTCTACGCAGTGTTACACTCAGGTAGCTGTATAACCTGTCCTATTCCAACAGTGACTCACTGATATTACAGTCAAAGGATACTAATTTTTTTTGTTTGGTGAAGTGCAAAATTTCATTTTCCTGAACTTTTAGAGCAAGTTTCCAATCTCTACACCATGTTGAAGCCTTAACATCCTACTGAATATTTATGCAACTTCTCTGATAGTAATTCATTATAAACAACTGCATCATCTGCAGAAAGTCTGATTTTACTACTAGTACTGTCTGCGAGCTCATTAATACACAAACCAACAGAAAGGGTCCCAGCTCACTCCGCTGGGGGCACACTGGATGTTACTTCATCACATGATGTCTGTCCATCAAAAACAACATACTGTGGACTCCCTACCAAACGTTCCTCAAGCAAATCACAAATTTCACCTGATACCCCACATGATGGTACTTTTGACAATACGTGTAGCTGATACTGAGTGAAATGCTTATTGGAAATCAAGAAAAACTATGTCTGCCTGGTCGCCTTGATCAAAAGCTTTCGGTATGTCATCTCAGAAGTGGAAGTTGGGTCACACACGAGATATTTTCCGAAATCCATGCTAGTTGGAACTGAGGTCATTCTGTTCAAAACAAAGTACCCATTATCTTTGACTTCGAAACATCATCTAAGATTCTACAAAAAATCAATTTCAAGGATAGTGGACGGTAGTTATGTAGTTCATTTCTATTACGCCACTTGTAGATGGCTATGACCTGTGTCTTATTCCAAGAACTAGGTAGTTTTGTGTTCAAGGGATCTAACACTGATCATCATTAGAAGAGGGTTAACTCAGCCCCAAATTCAGTATAGAATCAGTCAGAGATAACATGCGGGTCTGAAGCTTTGTTAAACTTAAACGATCCCGAAATTCTCCTAGGTTTTCCGTTCTTCAGGAAGATTGCTTTGCTATCCTAAATTTCAGTCGCTCTCTTTCTCTACGAACTGGACACTAACTCTGGCGCCACTGACAGCCTCTACATATGACCAGAATTTCTTTGGATTTTGTAAAATGCCATTTGACAATACTTTGGAACGGTGGATGAAATCTTCGTGGTCTTCCATTAGGGTAGCAGTGTCAACGCAGAAAGAACCGAGGGTGGGGAGGTACGGCCGCCCCGCGCCGCTGAACAGTCATAAGAGGACAGTCGCTCGTCAGAAGATCATGAAAATGACACTCACCGAAACTTCGCGGATTTTCGACGCAGATACCCGGATGGAAGCCCTAGAAGATTTCATCAGCAGTATACGCCGGGAAAGCCTACATTCACATATTTTGCTACGGTAGCCACTGAAGGGATCACGCATTGCTCAGTTGACAGGCAATTATTTCATTCAACATCTATCTATTGCCCTACGCTTTTAGACCTATTTTTCAGTTTCCTTTAAAAGTTCCGTTACAGCGATTCTATACCATGGAGGTTATCTCCCATTACGAACTGTTCTGTGGGACACACATCTATCCAGCATGTGGTCAATTACCAATTTGAGCCATATTTCCTCTAAATGCTCCTGCCTTGTGTTGCATGTTCCTCATTGACATATGAGAACATCCATTTTTATCTAGTTTACAGAACATACATATCTTTCTGCTTTAGTTGACCTCTGTACTTCTATAATCACTGTTGCCAGAACCCCACCATGGTCATTGGTCCCAGTTTCGATGTAGACATCCTCAGAGTTCAGGTATGTTCCTTGCATTAAATCCAATATATTTCGATCATGACTGAGGTTCTTAACTGTCAGTTAACCATAATTGTTAGTGAACTTTAACAGGACGTCCTACCACACCCACCACTAGACGAAACCTCAGTTCACTTCTGAACAAGTTCCCCAATCATATTGTAATCATTGGTAGAGACTTTAATCATCCAACAATTAACTGGGAAAATTAGTTTTGTTCAAGTGTTCGGTTACATCATGAGAGGAGTCTGTTGGGCGATAGGATCCTTTTATACCCACCTGTGGTACTCAGTCTTGTGCAGTCACCCACATGCAGCTTCAATTTCTCTCTGTAGATTTGAGTTACTGTATATCGACAAACACACGACCTGCATTTGTCATTTGGTTATACTTTCTATGTACACCTAAATTTTCCCCAAAAATCTACCATTTTGGGTTTGAACCAGCTTTCTGTACCTACCATAATGTGAGCATCACTGCTTTTGATGAGCACCTCAAACTCTGGCACTTAGTTGAAAATGAAGTTTACCATTAGGAGTTTAATACTGTCACCTGTGGGACACATTTTTTCGATCTTCCACTGATAATTCTGGTTTTTCTGCAGCTAGTGTTATCTGGATGGACGAAGACCATTAGGTAATGAAACAGGTTGATGAAACCTTAGTGCCTACACACACTATTCCATGTCCGATATAGTAGTGCTTCTGTCAGATCAGGGCAAGATAAGTAGTTCATCACGTGCCACATGACAAGCCCAGTGAGCTGTTGCTGGTGTCTGCATTACAACCATACTCAAATACCTTGTCGAAGCACAGCCGAGTGTATTACTTGTGGTAGGAATGCTCATGAGTGCAACTGCCCACCACCTTCTCCCTGCTGCATAATTTACAATATCAACCATGCTGCCTCATATCGTTAATTCCCTCCATGAGCAAGCTGTCCAGGCGATCAGAGTGAATGAAAAAGAGCCTTACCCTATCGTTAACAAGCTGTTGGCTAGTGAAAGCTATGTTTTCCACCATCTGCTACTAAAAGTATAATTCTCGATACTCCTCGCTCCACAAAGGAAATCGCCACACAGACATGCGACCTCAAATGCAGCATCGCAGTTGTAAAATAGCCCAGTGTCATGGTAGTTACCGCTTCTCCTTCTCCGAAGGTGCAACTCGCAACATCTTCACCTCTGGCGGCAAAATCACCTGCTACACAACCAGCAGGCTAGTAATCAGGAACTTAACCGCCCTGTGAAGATTTTAAACATCCTTCAAGCCAACAAACATCTGAACCTTCATCTGCCGACAGCAAAGGCTCAGATATCCAAGGAAAACTGTCTTTCCCTTCGCTGACTCGCAGATCCTCATAATCAGCGTCGTCACATGACACCCTCACCTGCCCAAGCTCCGTTCTGCCAGTGCCAACCTTTTTCGTGCCATGGAACCCACACACTTACTCAGTGAGGATGCCGACACTTTCGTAGATTGCATGGAACAGGATCCTCCAGCCACTACACGCTATAGCAGTGATTCTTTGAAGGCTGACACTCAGCAGCCCCTGAGGTGACAACCCACCATTATTCCTCCTCCCATATCCGTCATGGCTTCCCTCCAGTGGAATGTTTGTCACTACATCCAACAATGAGGAATTAAACTGCTCATGGAATCCCTGCCTCGAGGAAACAAAATTGCCCTTGGGATGGCTTCGACGTCTTCCGTTTCTTTCCAGTCTACTTTAATCTCCCCCCTCCCCCCCCCCCCCCAATGATTACATTCCATCTCGTGAAGGATTCATGCTACTCCTATTGGTTGACGTTAATATTCAATCACTCTCACTGAACACTTGGGTGCAAGCTGTTACAGTCTGAATTTCCTTTCATCACTTGTTCCCTTTCTGTTATTGACATCACTCCAGCATTTGATGTTAGCAGTGGCCAACACCCTCACCTCTTTTTGCTACTTCGTGACTTTAATGTGCACCATACCCTTCAGGGCCCTCCCCCCATGAACCACGGACCTTGCCGTTGGTGGGGGGGGGGGGGGGGGGGCTTGCGTGCCTCAATGGTACAGATAGCCGTACCGTAGGTGCAACCACAACGGAGGGGTATCTGTTGAGAGGCCAGACAAACGTGTGGTTCCTGAAGAGGGGCAGCAGCCTTTTCAGTAGTTGCAAGGGCAACAGTCTGGATGATTGACTGATCTGGCCTTGTAGCATTAACCAAAACGGCTTTGCTGTGCTGGTACTGCGAACAGCTGAAAGCAAGGGGAAACTACAGCCATAATTTTTCACGAGGGAATGCAGCTTTACTTTATAGTTAAATGATGATGGCGTCCTCTTGGGTAAAATATTCCGGAGGTAAAATAGTCCCCCACTCCGATCTCCGGGCGGGGACTACTCAAAAGGACGTCTGTATCAGGAGAAAGAAAATTGGCATTCTATGGATAGGAGCGTGGAATGTCAGATCCCTTAATCGGGCGGGTAGGTTAGAAAAATTAAAAAGGGAAATGGATAGGTTAAAGTTAGATATAGTCGGAATTAGTGAAGTTCGGTGGCAGGAGGAACACGACTTCTGGTCAGGTGAATACAGGGTTATAAATACAAAATCAAATAGGGGTAATGCAGGAGTAGGTTTAATAATGAATAAAAAAAATAGGAGTGCGGGTAAGCTGCTACAAACAGCATAGTGAACATATTATAGTGGCCAAGATAGACACCAAGCCCATGCCTACTACAGTAGTACAAGTTTATATGCCAACTAGCTCTGCAGGTGACGTAGAAATTGAAGAAATCTATGATCAGATAAAAGAAATTATTCAGGTAGTGAAGGGAGACGAAAATTTAATAGTCATGGGTGACTGGAATTCGACACTAGGAAAAGGGAGAAAAGGAAACATAGTAGGTGAATATGGATTGGGGCTAAGAAATGAAAGAGGAAGCCGTCTGGTAGAATTTTGCACAGGGCATAACTTAATCATAGCTAACAATTGGTTCAAGAATCATAAAAGAAGGTTGTATACATGGAAGAACCCTGGAGATACTAAAAGGTATCAGATAAATTATATAATGTTAAGACAGAGATTTAGGAAGCAGGTTTTAAATTGTAAGATATTTCCAGGGGCAAATGCGGACTATGACCACAATCTATAAGTTATGAACTGTAGATTAAAACTGAAGAAATTGCAAAAATGTGGGAATTTAAGGGGATGGGACATGGATAAATTGACTAAACCAGAGCTTGTACAGAGTTTCAGGGACAGCATATGGGAACAAGTGACAGGAATGGGGGAAAGAAATACAGTTGAAGACGAATGGGTAGCTCTGAGGGATAAAGTAGTGAAGGCAGCAGAGGATGAAGTAGGTAAAAAGACGAAGGACAGTAGAAATTCTTGGGTAACAGAAGAAATATTGAATTTAATTGATGAAAGGAGAAAATATAAAAATGCAGTAAATGAAGCAGGCAAAAAGGAATATAAACTTCTCACAAATGAGATGGACAGGAAGTGCACAATGGCTAAGCAGGCATGGCTAGAAGTCAAATGTAAGGATGTAGAGGCTTATCTCACTAGGGGTAAGATAGATACAGCCTACAGTAAAATTAGAGAGGCCTTTGGAGATAAGAGAACAACGTGTATTAATATCAAGAGCTCACATGGAAACCCAGGTATAAGCAAAGAAGGGACAGCAGAAAGGTGGAAGGAGTATATAGAGGCGATGTACTTGAGGACAATATTATGGAAATGGAAGAGGATGTAGATGAAGATGTAATGAGGGATACGATACTGCGTGAAGAGTTTGACAGAGCACTGAGAGACCTGAGCCGAAACAAGGCCCCGGCAGTAGACAGCATTCCATTAGAACTACTGACGGCCTTGGGAGAGCCAGTTCCGACAAAACTCTACCATCTGGTGCGCAAGATGTACAAGACAGGCGAAATACCCTCAGACTTTAAGAAGAATATAATAATTCCAATCCCAAAGAAAGGTGTTGACAGATGTGAAAATTACCGAACTATCAGTTAAATAAGTCACAGCTTGAAAATACTAACGCGAATTATTTACAGACGAATGGAAAAACTGGTAAAAGCCGACCTCGGGGAAGATCAGTTTGCATTCCGTAGAAATGTTGGAACACGTGAGGCAATACTGACCTTACGACTTATCTTAGAAGAAAGATTAAGGAAAGGGAAACCTACTTTTCTAGCATTTGTAGACTTAGAGAAAGCTTTTGACAATGTTGACTGGAATACTCTCTTTCAAACTGTAAAGGTGGCAGCGGTAAAATACAAGGAGCGAAAGGCTATTTACAATTCGTACAGAAACCAGATGGCAGTTATGAGTGTCGAGGGACACAAAAGGGAAGCTGTGGTTGGGAAGGGGGTGAGACAGGGTTGTAGCCTCTCCCCGATGATATTCAATCTGTATATTCAACAAGCAGTGAAGTAAACGAAAGAAAAATTCGGAGTAGGAATTAAAATCCATGGAGAAGAAATACAGACTTTGAGGTTTGCCGATGACATAGTAATTCTGTCAGACAGCAATGGACTTGGAAGAGCAGTTGAACGGAATAGATAGAGTCTTGAAGGGAGGATATAAGACGAACATCAACAAATGCAAAACCAGGATAATGGAATATAGTCGAATTAAGTCGGTTAATGCTGAGGGAATTAGATTAGGAAATGAGACACTTGAAGTATTAAAGGAGTTTTGCTATTTGGGGAGAAATATAAGTGATGATGGTCGAAGTAGTGAGGATATAAAATGTAGACTGGCAATGGCAAGGAAAGCGTTTAGAAGAAGAGAAATTTGTTAACATCCAGCATAGATTTAAGTGTGAGGAAGTCGTTTCTGAAAGTATTTGTATGGAGTGTAGCTATGTATGGAAGTGAAACGTGGACAATAAATAGTTTGGACAAGAAGAGAATAGAAGCTTTCGAAATGTGGTGCTACAGAAGAATGTTGAAGATTAGGTGGGTAGATCACGTAACTAATGAGTTGGTACTGAATAGTATTGGGGAGAAGAGAAGTTTGTGGCACAACTTGACTAGAAGAAGGGATCGGTTGGTAGAACATGTTCTGAGACATCGAGGGATCACCAATTTAGTATTGGAGGGCAGCGTGGAGGGTAAATATCGTAGAGGGAGACCAAGAGATGAATACACTAAGTAGATTCAGAAGGATGTAGGTTGCAGTAGGTACTGGGAAATGAAGCAGCTTGCACAGGATAGAGTAGCATGGAGAGCTGCATCAAATCATTCTCAGGACTGAAGACAACAACAACAACAACAACAACAACAACAACCCTTCAGGGCTGTTCAAGAACCTGCCAGTGGCGTGACGTCTTTGCTGACCTTCACAATTAACTCCTCATCTGCCTTAACATTGGAGCACCCACTCCACACACACGTATTACTATTTGGACCCCTCGTTCTGCACTGCACAGCTTGCAGAGTGGTCCGTTCTGTGACATGTACTCCAGCAACTGTTTTCTGTGTGCGATGAGCAGGTAGAATACCTTACAAACGTTATCTCCTGGTCCCTTGGTGGACTGAGGCATGCTGCGAGGCACTTCGTGCGCGGAAACGTGCTCTCCACGTTTATAACTGTCCTCCCACGATGGCAAACTACATTTGTTGTAAACAGTTGCGTGCACAGTGCCACTGGATTCTTAGAGACAGCAAAAACGTAGATGGATTTCATTTACTAATTTTATGTTCCACTCGCTCTTCTGTCATTTGCGCCAAACTCGTACGGCTATCTGAGAGAAAGGGCCTTTCTCAGATCTCTGGATGACAGTACCAGATGTCATAGTGGACTCTATCGCTATCTTAAACATCCTGGGGCTTTGTTTTGTGGAGATTTCGAGCTCTACGCATTATTACCCGGCCTTCCTCCATCGGAAAAGAAGTGGAGGCGGCTTGGACAATAACCTTGCTTTTTCAGAATCTTGAGGCTACAATGCCGGATTTACTATGAGAGAGTTGTGCTATGATCTCACTTCATCCCGATTCTCTTCCCCAGGGCTGGACGATGTTAACATTCAGATGTTGCAGCACCTTCTCTTGCAGGCAAGTATTTTCTCCTCCATACGGACAATCCCCTCTAGGTGGAGGGAAGGTTTCCGAGATGCTGGACTGAAGCCACCGTCACACACAAGCATAAGCAGGGTAAGGACAAGCACTCTTCCAGCTACTGCCCCTTTTCTCTCAGCAGCTGTTTGCAAGGTTATTGAACATACGATTCATCCCAGCTGGTGTGGTGGTTAGTCCTGCAATTTACTACCCAGTGCCCAATCTGGATTTAGAGTGCGCCATTCTTCAGTTGACCATTTCTTCACTTTGTCCACCTATGTCATGAAGGGCTTTCGGTGGAAATCCTGGCAAGCAATATTTTTCGATTCTGTGGAAGACACCTGCTGGAGGACTGGTATATCTGTATACTACACATAGCTTCCCTGTTCCCCTCACCAGTTTTTAGAAGATGGAGTTTTCAAGGTGTATGTGGGTTGTGCCTCGTCAGACAACTTTATCCAGCAAAACGGTGTACCTCAGGTTCCATCTTCAGCGTTGTCCTCTTTGCTATCGCCATTAACGCCATAATGGCCTGCCTCCTGCTGAGCTTTTTGTTGACGATTCTGCCATCCATTGCAGTCCTCCAGGGACCTCTCATATTTAGTGACGTCTCTAACTTCTTCACTCATGGGGCATCGAGAATGGTATTGGTTTTTCCACTTACAAAACCGTTTGTGTGGATTCCTGTTAGTGCAGTTGATTTCTCCCACCATATTCACAACTTTGGCCTGCTGCTCTTCTGTTCGTTGAAACTACGAAATTCCTGTGGCTCATGGAGTAGGAAACTGTTCGTTCTCACGCGTGTCCCACCTGGGAGCCCACTGTACATGGTCCCTCAATGTCGTACATTTCCTCAATGATACTTCCTGGGAGCAGATCGAACCCTCTTTATCGGTTTGTACTGGTCCCTTGTCCAATAAAAACTAGAATATTGGTGCTTTGTTTATGCATATGCGCGTCTGTCCCTCGTATGCCATCTCAACACTACCCACCATCGTCGCATCTGTTTGGCCACTGGCGCCTTTTATGCTAGCCCAGTTGAGAGCGTATGCCGAAGCTGTTGAACTACCAGTCATACTGAAGTTCTCCTCAACAGATAAACATGGCGTTTGTCCCCCATGCCAGGCCACCCATCCTATGCCTCCTTCGATGACTACTTTGATAGACAGTATCAGGCCCACTCCTCTTCAGTTACCTCTTGGAGCCCATTTTCAGTTCTTGCTCCAGCAGCTGAACTTCACACTACCTGCAATTATCCCAGTGGGAGAGAACCCTTCATCACCTTGGCTTTCTGTGGCAGCCTGTGTTCAACTTAGCCTTCATTTGCTCCCCAAGGACACTACTGCAGCCTCATTGTATTGCCTTGACTTCCACTACCTACACACGCGACTTTTTGATAGTACCTTTCTGTATGCTGATGGCTCTGACTGTGGTATCAGGTGTGCCGTTGTCTTCTGCGCCAATGTTTTTCAGTATCTGCCTTTGCAACACTACTCAGTACTTCCAGCAGAGCTCTTCGCCCTCTGAGGCCAGAATAGATCTGGCAACACAGGCTTTTCCATTGTCCTCTGGTCAGACTGTGTGCCCTTTAGTCTTTATGCACTGTACACTGCCCATCCCTTGGTGCAACAGGTCCTGGAAAACTCAGTTGCTCACTCCTGAGGGAGCCACTGTGATGTTCATGTGGTTTCCTGCTCAGGTCAGTCAGTCTGCCAGGAAATGAGGCTGCTGACGCTGCTGCCTAGACTGCAGTCCTCGTACCTCAGCCTGCTGGTTCTTACATTCTCCCAGATGATCTCTGTTCCGGTCTGCCAGTAGGTGGTGTCACTTTGGCATCACCAATTGTCCTCCATGCTAGGGAACAATCCCTGGGTTTTTAAGGCTCTCCCAGTGGCTTGGACAACCTCCTCTTCTGCCCTCCCGATGTCAGATCATTTTAACTGGGTTGAGTATTGGGCACTGTCTTCTTAGCCATCGTCATTACTTTAGAGGTGATCACTTACCACTTTGTACTCATTTCCTCAGTCTCCGACGGTTTGCAATGCCCTTTTCTTAACCACTTATGTTCTCATTTACGTTTGCCGTCTACGTTATCAGGCGTGGCGCGGGCTATCGAGCATGTTTTACTTTAGATCTATTGTAGCAATATGGCGAAGGACATTTAATCTTCAGTGTAGCACCTCCATTGCCTCTATGGTGTATTTTATAGACTTTTATCAATCTTGGTTTTTAAGCTGTCTTTTCCTCCATCAATTGAGCTTAACGTTTAGTCGTTTTAACTCCTTTTTCGTCTTCGTGTTCTACAGTTCTGACGTTGGCACGAAAGAACAAAATCTTTGCGCCTTACAACAAAAAAGAGGAAACCACCTGGAATGACAGAAGCCATTTGTTCAGAACCCCGGTTTTCCTAGGACAGGCACCTGCTCCTTGGCGTGGACCGCGTCAACAAATTGAGTATATGTTGTGCTCCCTGCGTCGTCAGAGGCGGCGTTTCACTAATATTAGGTGTCAGCCTCCGTTTTCAGAAGTACTGTGAGTGCAGACAAATTATATGTGAGGACGTCTTCCGTACTTTAACAAAAAATTTGTCTCGTTCTTATTATCCAATAAGCAACGTAACCAAATTTCTTAGATATTAGTTCTGGAGCATCCACGAAGTGAAGTGTATGTAGCATTGGGACTAATATTGCACCCTCATGTGAGCCATTGAGGAGGAATTCCTAGCTACTGATTTTATTTACTACAGTGACCTGGTATCATGTCACAAAACATGCTTTTAACAATCTTTAACCTTTTGAATTGGGATTTCATTACCACTTCATACAGTAGGCCCTGTCTCCAGATGATACCCTAGGCTGCTAACAAATTAATGAGAGCCAAAGATGTAGGCATCATCTTCTGAAAGTTTGCTTCAGTATGAGATGGCCAAGACTTAGCATGCACTGTTTCGTCTAGGGGCAAAAGCTGGCTGGCTGTCCATTTGTTTGACCAATCCCTATTACCAGTTCGCGTTCCAGAAGTCTATAGAAAGCGTTGCTGCGTGCCTGGAACAGTCGGTAGAGCGTTTGAACAATAAAACAGTGTACTGGAAATACAACTACTCACGATCTTTGCCTTTAATCTGCCAAGAAGTTTAACTTGTAGGGTTTCTAATATTTCTTGTCTCAGCTTCGAAAGTATTCTTTAAATATCCTCAGGGTACATGCATCTTCGCTGTTACAGTAACCGCTCTCACAAAGCTGTTGCCGTTATTGGCAGAAATAGGAATTGAATACAGGCATTCATCATTTTACACGAAGTCATGCCAATCAGCTGTTTGTAGGTACCCTTTGCATAGGAATTAACATCATCAATGGGATTGTTCCTCTGATTCCTACTGGAGCGTGGCAGTATTCAATATGAGGGAAATTTGACAAAATTTTGAGTTGTGACAAAGCTATGGTTCCCATCAGCAGTGCCAAACGTGAGTTTGTGTCGTTCTCCAGTTCCAAGCTGCTTAACTGAAGGCAACCGTATTCAGCATTGCAAACAAAATGGATGTCGTTTTTCTACCGCCTACTTAACGAATGTCTGAATAACAAATCAACCAATGAAAGAGATTATAGGAACCAGTTTCGATGGTAACTTAATAGTGTCGTGAGTTGGTTAGCAGGTAACCATTTCTCTTTTAGTACAGACGTGTTGCCTGCATACTCGGTAAGCATGGTGTATGTCGCACCAAAAGTATCGTATCACACTATTTTCTCCTGTACAGCGTAGTTGATTTCCATTATCTGAACGACTTCCCTGTAAGACATATCATTGCTTTTGAACAGCATGTTCTGTAGAATTTCTGCTAACTCTCTCGACGTTCATTTAACATAAACACCTACTCCCATTCTCCTAGAGATGTGGACATGTAAAATGAGCTTTTTATGTACTGATTCGTTCCCTCTCTGTCCAGTAAGGTCTTGGAATATATTAAGGAGACGTACAGCTATTGTCTGGCAGACAGTTGTTGCCCTACTAGCACCAAGCGGGGATCACACGTGGGACACTTTCAGGGAACACCTACGGATGTGAAGCTAAATAGACCCCTGAAACAGCTGTCAATTGTGAAACTACAAAGCTTCATCTTACCGTAGATAAGGAGTCTGTTCACATGATGCGCAAGAGGGTAGCATAAGGGGTGAGAGACAATGCTGTAGTCCACTTCTGAAGTAATATTCCATGAGTTTTTGAACTCAGTGTGACGGAGATTAAAAAGTTACAGAGCAGCATACTTACCACCTCCCCACAGCAGGTTACATAACTGTCATTCATTCATTTATTTGGAGTTACACATGTGAAATGCTGAGTTGTTCAGACAATGGAGTCCTTGATAGCAACACATTAGAGAACTAAGTGTATTGAGAAGCAAATCAGTTTAGCCAACTGAGAATACGCGGAACAGATTCTTGAACTTAGTTTACACAAGAGTTTACTCACTTCACTAAGCAGTGAAGATGGTCTGGGGAAGAGAATAGGTGGCCCAGATGACAATTAGGTTTCTTTTCATAGAGTGCACAGAAACAACGTAAACTGCTTTTGTGACCGTTTCGTCTCCAATATGAGAGACGTTTTGATGTAAAGGCTGCTGATCTCACTTTTGCTCAGTTGAATGAACGCCATGTTCCCAGCGTAGTTGGAAGCTGGCGCGAATGCCCAAGAACGTGGTGCTACCAACTCACCTGCTGGCTGTTGACTGTCTTTGTATTAATCTGGCTTTTCGTGACTTCATATAAATTGCGTAATAATTGCTTTGCTTGGGCTGGCTAAGGAGTAGTTGACAGCTAAGCATACCAAGTGGTATCTGGAGCGAGCACTGGGTCTTAAAACGCAGAGTAACACTCAAAAACGTTTAGTTTTATTAACCATTACATTCCAAAATTTTTACGTCATAGTAGACTAATGAAGATCATGAAGTTGAAAGGATTCGCAAGAACCAAAAATTTAATTAACATAAATCCTTCAAATATTGCAAATTCTTGGAGCACTGAGACAACTTTTTTTAATCAGAAAATAATCGTGCAAACAGTCAGTGAGTGAAACAGACATGCAGGCCAGTAAACAATGGGGAATGAATTAAAATCTCAACACTGTTTACACACCTTGGGCCTAAAGGTAAAGGAATATTGCAATGTATGATGCAGCAAATGCGATAATAAAGATTTGAAACACAGGAAAAAACTAGGTTTAACAGAATGCAAAGTAGCTTCCTCTGACCAAACCTTGGCCAACCCAAGCTGCCACAGTTCACTGTGGGCCCAGTATTACGAACAGCCGTTAACCTCCGGCTGGTAGCAACTGACGTCACATTTCAAATGCCAACATTTACTGGATCTCAAATGCCCATGCAAGCACAAGTCACACACATTTTACACATTCTCAAATCAACCATAATTAGTTTCTGGAAGCCAGCATTCGTAAAATTGATAGCCATAGCAAGGACAGTCACAAGATAACAATGACAGCATAACGGTGGTATCCTCAATTTCAAATTCATTCCGCATTACTAATCACATGGCTATCTCCATCAGTTAATCACATTCTGCTACGATCTTTAGGTAAACCCACATCTCTATGCAGGTACGTCAAACCCATCAAAGGTTGGCAGCAGTGCTTCAGTAACCTTCCATTGAATATAACTAGTGAGAACCTATGTTTAACGTACTGTCGTGTTTTCTGTCCATGTGTTAATGAAACAATAATAGGTTTGATTACAACATTTGTCACACACAATGCCATGTGCCACATATGACAGATGAGGAGTGTTCTGCAAAACTTGGGAAGGTTCTTCTGAGATGAGAAACGTCTTAGGTTAAGTCACAGTCAGTATCTTAATACTGTCACGATCAGCGGAAGTAAACTGACCCACAGAAGTGCTGCTCCTTCTTCTACCCAATTTTTGAGCCACCAAAATGCAAGATGTCTTCAATCACAATGGAAGTATAGAAATATATAGGGATGTATAAGCTGATGTAAAGAATTAATCGTTAGCCACCAACAAGTAACATATTACTCCTGTAGGGAAGTCCATTCTCCTCTGCCTAAATCCACTATTGTAAGAAGTCTTACCATGCAAGTAAGGACATCACTCCAGTTAAGCACTACCATATCAGCAGAATCAAGGCAGCGTCCTTCATCAGACAATTGCTTTAAATGCGCTATCACTGCCCGTATATTGCAGATATCATTGTCTTGCCCCACCAGCCTCAACCCCCCTCCCCCCCCCCCCCCCCCCGCAGTGGCTCAATAACTCTTTTGTGAATACGTGCGTGGCGTGCATGGGGCCCCGAGCCATTGCAGCCTTCTTTCTCTCCAGGGCTGCATTTCCTTTCTCTTCCCCTCCTTTCCCCTCCTTGCTCCTTTCCCCTCGCCCTCTCTTCTCCCTCTATTGGTGTCCTTGCTTATGTTGGCCCCTGCTATCCTCCTGGTTCTGTTGGTTTTACAATTCGGCTTTGTTGCATAATCACCTCCTCCTTTTGGCATCCCTTGGTCCCCATCTGGGGTTTGACCTCCATTACAAAATTTCTCCTCCATAGTGTGAACCATTTGGGGAAGAGCACCTTACCTAGTGTCTCCAACGTGCACCCTCCTAGTACATTCCACCTTCTCTTTCACGTCGTTGTCTGATACTAGGGTGCAAAGCCAGCACGGTAGCCAGCCCGTGTGGTGGGGTCGCTATGTACCCTTTTGGTTGAGCCCCCTGAACACACAGGGATCACACTTCTGATACCTGAGCTGTGACCTCCTCATGCATGCCTTGGAGTGGTTGCTCGTCATCCTGGAGCATCGGAACTCCTGGCAATGGCTGCCATGCCAGACGGCCCTTCCTGTGGCTGGGTGGCACCAGTGAGGAGAGCCCCTGATCGGACGCTATGCAAATGAAACGCATATGGGTCCAGAACTCTTGGCCGTTCTTCTGTGGCTGTCTCTCAGCGTGGAACTGATTCTTAAAGTGCTGCTTCTCTTGCCCTCTTCGGCCTTCCCTTCCATGTCTACCCCCTGGGAAGAGGGTCAGGCCCATTGGCTAGGGGCGAAACCTTTCCCCCATTACCTAGTTTCCACCAGGACTGATGAGGATACTTTCACCAATACCAAACCTGTATTCTTTGTGGAACACATTGAAGACAAGTTTGGCGAAGTGGACTCCCAGAGCAAGATGTGGTTGGGTTCGTTGCTGATAAAAACTGCTTCAGCTGCGCAATCTGCGGTCCTACTTGCCTGTACCCATCTTGACACAATTCCTGTGTCCATTACCCCCACCAGTCTCTAAATATGGTAAAAGGTGTGATTTTTCACAGGCACCTCATACATCAAAGGCCAGGATAAAGGCACCAGTATCAATACGATTGTCCTTAGGACCCTTCTGAACACGCTGAACAAAGTGAACACACCGCCGTACGTGATTTTCCCGAAGTTCCTCATCAGTTTGAAGGGGATACCCTCCCTGAGAAAGTTAAGATTATGGTCTATCGATGTGATGTGAAGTCGTACATCCCACCTCCTAAGAGGTGTTTTAAGGGCTTGCATTTTGGACACATGTCTTCCCGCTGTTCACAGGCACCTCTCTATGACGACTGTGGGCGTCCAGTCCATGATGGGAGTGCCTGTGTACCCCCTCCTGTATGTGTAAGTGGTCATGGCAGTCATTCTCCACGTTCACCAGATTGCCCTGTATATAAGAAGGAAAAGAAGATACAGGAGTATAAGTCCCTCGATCGTTTAACCTACACAGAGGCCCGTAAGAAATATACACGACTTCACCCTGTGTCCATGACATGTAGTTACGCCTTGTTTACATCTTCACCCCTTCCTCACCCTTCCTTACCCCCATCCCGGACCCCTCTCCTCCCCCCCCCCCTCCACTGTGGCTCCCACACCTTCTCCCCTGAGAGCTGCCCCCGCTCCCCAGCCAGAGAAGTGTCCCACTCCTTCGGCGTCTGCCGGTCAAGGGCGCCTCTCCCGGGATGCCCCTTCCCGGCACCTTCCAGGCCAAAGGTCTGCTGCCCCGCGACGACCGTGAGAGCCGCGGTCTGTCGGCCCCCAGGTCGCCCGGTCTCTTTCTGTTCCTGATCTTGCGGCAGCTGGCTCCTTTATGCCACACAACCCTCCTCGATCTCAGCCTGAAAAGAAGAAGAAACATAAGTCCCCTGACGAAGAGCCTCTGGTGTCACCGGAGGTCGCTTCTCCGACTTCACAACCGGATTCTGACCTGTCGTTCATGGATGTCGCCCCCTCCTTGTCGGTTACATGTGGGGACCCGGCGGTATGACTGGATTTAGCGTGTTCAGCCTCCCTTTAAACCATCGTTCTGTGGTTCTCAAATGGAATTGTAATGGATGGTATCGTCACCTTCCGGAATTGAAATCACTTCTTTTGTCCTACTCTGCAGCTTGCGTGGTACTCCAGGAATCTCATTTTACTTATGCCCACTCACTGACCCTCCGTGGGTTCCGTGTTTTCTGTCGAAATCGGGTTGGACCCCTGCAGGCTTCTGGTAGCGTTTGTACGTTCGTCCGTACAGAAGTTGCTAGCATGTGGATTCCTCTTCAAACTACTTTAGAAGCGGTTGCTGTTAGGGTCCAATTACTCTGCGGTCACAGTTTGCAATCTTTATCTCCCTCCTGACAGGACTCTTACACCTGCTACCTTAACTGCCCTTCTTCAGCAACTTCCTCCTCCCTTCCTCCTTCTTGGGGATTTTAATGCTCATCATCCCTTGTGGGGCAGTGCCTTTTCATCCAGACGAGGTCTTCTTATAGACCAGTTTATTGCAGACCCCGACTTGTGCCTTCTTAATGATGGTTCTCCTACTCATTTCAGTGCCCGTCATGGTACCTTTTCTGCCATTGATCTTTCTCTTTCTTTTCCCTCTCTCCTCCCTTCATTACACTGGTCGCCACACGACGACCTTTGTGACAGTGACCATTTCCCGTTGATTATCACGCTCCCTTCCCGCTCCCCGATGGACACGTTACCTCGTCGGTCTTTCCAACGTGCCGATTGGCCTCCATACACAGCACAGGTCGTGTTTTCTCCCTCTTTGTCGGGTTGTATTGATGACGTCCTACGTGACGTGTCTGACGAGATTGTTCGTGTTCCTAGCCTTGCTGTCCCGCGCTCATCTGGACCATGTCGGAGTACGGCCATTGCCATTGCCATCCGTGATCGCCGTCGAGCTTTGCAACACCTTAAGACGCACCCATCAGTAGCCAGCCTTACTACTTTTAAACGACTCCGCGCTAAAGCTCGTTATTTAATCAAACAGAGCAAGCGGATATGTTGGGAACGATTCGTTTCTTCCCTTGGTTCTACTGTCCCTCTGTCACGAGTATGGGCTACACTTCGCTCTCTCCAAGGTTGCCATCGGCAGTCCACCCTCCCAGGCCTTCACTTGACTGGTCTGATGCGGCCCGCCACTAATTCCTTTCCTGTGGTAACCTCTGCATCTCAGAGTAGCACTTGCAACCTACGTCCAAAATTATTTTCTTCACGTATTCCAATCTCCTTCTTCCTCTACAGTTTTTGCCCTCTACAGCTCCGTCTAGTACCATGGAAGTCATTCCCTCATGTCATAGCAGATGTCCTATCATCCTGTCCCTTTTCCTTATCAGTGTTTTACACATATTCCTTTCCTCTCCGATTCTGCGTAGAACCTCCTCATTCCTTACCTTACCAGTCCATCTAATTTTCAACATTCGTCTACAGCACCACATCTCGAATGCTTCGATTCTCTTCTGTTCCCGTTTTCCCACAGTCCATGTTTCACTACTATACAATGCTGTACTCCAGACGTACATCCTCAGAAATTTCTTCCTCAAATTAAGGTTGGTATTTGATATTAGAAGACTTCTCTTGGCCAGAAATGCCTTTTTTGCCATAGCGAGTCTGCTTTTGATGTCTTCCTTGCTCTGTCCGTCACTGGTTATTTTACTGCCTAGGTAGCAGAATTCCTTAACTTCAGTGACTTCGTGACCATCAATCCTGATGTTAAGTTTCTCGCTGTTCTCATTTCTACTACTTCTCATTACCTTCGTCTTTCTCCGATTTACTCTCAAACCATACTGTGTACTCATTAGACTGTTCATTCCGTAGAGCGGATCATTTAATTCTTCTTCACTTTCACTCAGGATACCAAAGTCATCAGCGAATCGTATCATCGATATCCTTTCACCTTGTATTTTCATTCCACTCCTGAACCTTTCTTTTATTTTGATCATTGCTTCCTCGATGTACAGACCGCAGAGTAGGGGCGAAAGGCTACAGCCTTGTCTTACACCCTTCTTAATACGAGCACTTCGTTCTTGATCGTCCACTCTTATTATTCCCTCTTGGTTGTTGTACATATTGAATATGACACGTCTCTACCTATAGCTTACCCCTACTTTTTTCAGAATCTCGAACAGCTTGCACCATTTTATATTTTCGAACGCTTTTTCCAGGTCGACGAATCATATGAATGTGTCTTGATTTTTCTTTAGCCTTGCTTCCATTATTAGCTGTAACGTCAGAATTGCCTCTCTCGTGCCTTTACTTTTCCTAAAGCCAAACTGATCTTCACCTAGCGCATTCTCAATTTTCTTTTCCATTCTTCTGTATATTATTCTTGTAAGCAGCTTCGATTCATGAGCTGTTAAGCTGATTGTGCAATAATTCTCGCACTTGTCAGCTCTTGCCGTCTTCGGAATTGTGTGGATGATGCTTTCCCGAAAGTCAGATGGTATGTCGCCAGACTCATATATTCTACACACTAATGTGAATAGTCGTTTTGTTGCCACTTCCCCTAATGATTTTAGAAATTCTGATGGAATGTTATCTATCCCTTCTGCCTTATTTGACTTTAAGTCCTCCAAAGCTCTTTTAAATTCCGATTCTAATACTGGATCCCCTATCTCTTAAATCGACTCCTGTTTCTTCTTCTATCACATCAGATAAATCTTCACCCTCATAGAGGCTTTCAACGTATTCTTTCCACCTATCTGCTCTCTCCTCTGCATTTAACAGGGAATTCCCGTTGCACTTTTCATGTTACCACCGTTGCTTTTAATGTCACCAAAGGTTGTTTTGACTTTCCTGTATGCTGAGTCTGTCCTTCCGACAATCATATCTTTTTCGATGTCTTCACATTTTTCCTGCAGCCATTTCCTCTTAGCTTCCCTGCACTTCCTATTTATTTCATTCCTCAGCAACTTGAATTTCTGTATTCCTTATTTTCCCGGAACATGTTTGTACTTCCTCCTTTCACCAATCAACTAAAGTATTTCTTCTGTTACCCATGGTTTCTCCGCAGCTACCTTCTTTGTACCTATATTTTCTTTCCCAACTTCTGTGATGGCCCTTCTCAGAGATGTCCATTCCTCTTCAACTGTACTGCCTACTGCGCAATTCCTTATTGCTGTATCTATAGAGTTAGAGAACTTCAAACGTATCTCGTCATTCCTTAGAACTTCTGTATCCGTATGGCCTTTGTACGGACCCATTAGTTCTTGCAGAACATCTTGCGACCCATTTTGCAGTGGCATCAGCATCAGCCTTCTATCCAGCGGCTTTCCTTCGCCAAAAGCAGCAGGCTGATGCTTCCACCTTATGTTTCACCCCTTGTGAGTCAGAATCTTAAAACAAACCTTTTACTGAATTGGAATTTCTTTCTGCTTTGTCTTCTTCTCATGATACGGCCCTGGCCCAGATTCCATTCATAATCAACTGCTTCACCATCTCAGTGCTCCACAGCGGCAACATATTATTCAGTTGTTTAACCGTATCTGGCTCCAGGGTGACTTCCCTTCTCAGTGGAGGGATAGCATCGTGGTTCCTGTCCTTAAGCCTGGTAAGAACCCCCCTATCTGTTGACAGCTATTGGCCAATTACTTTGACCAATGTTGTTTGTAAGTTACTTGAATGGATGGTAGCCTGTCGGCTCAAATGGGTCCTCGAATCTCGGAATCTATTGCCCCCTTACCAGAGTGTCTTTCGAGAGGGACGGTCTCCAATCGATCATTTACTTCGCTTGGAATCCATAGTTCGGCAGGCTTTTTCCCTGCGCCACCATTTGGTTGCAGTGTTTTTTGACCTTCGAAAAGCCTACGACACGGCCTTGCGCCATCACATCTTACTTACCCTTCATCAGTGGGGTCTTCGGGGCCCACTACCGATTTTTATCCGCCAGTTCCTGTTCCATCGGTCATTCAGAGTTCGAGTTGGTACTGTTGTTAGTTCTCCACAAACCCAGGAGACGGGCGTCCCACAGGATTCTGTCTGGAGTGTCCTTCTTTTTCTCATTGCTATCGATGGACTTGTGGCCTCTGTCAGTCCTTTGGTTGCCCCTGCCTTGTATGTGGATGATTTCTGCATTTGGGTTAGTTCCTCCTCGATGGCATCTGCAGAACGCCAGCTCCAGGGAGCTATATGGCGTGCCTCTGCATGGACCCTCTCACACGGCTTTCAATTCTCTCCCTCAAAATCGCGGGTGGTCCACTTCTGTCTACATCTACATCTACATCTACATCCGTACTCCGCAAGCCACCTGACGGTGTGTGGCGGAGGGTACCCTGAGTACCTCTATCGGTTCTCCCTTCTATTCCAGTCTCGTATTGTACGTGGAAAGAAGGATTGTCGGTATGCTTCTGTGTGGGCTCTAATCTCTCTGATTTTATCCTCATGGTCTCTTCGCGAGATATACGTAGGAGGGAGCAATATACTGCTTGACTCTTCGGTGAAGGTATGTTCTCGAAACTTCAACAAAAGCCCGTACCGAGCTACTGAGCGTCTCTCCTGCAGAGTCTTCCACTGGAGTTTATCTATCATCTCCGTAACGCTTTCGCAATTACTGAATGATCCTGTAACGAAGCGCGCTGCTCTCCGTTGGATCTTCTCTATCTCTTCTATCAACCCTACCTGGTGCGGATCCCACACTGCTGAGCAGTATTCAAGCATTGGGCGAACAAGCGTACTGTAACCTACTTCCTTTGTTGTCGGATTGCATTTCCTTAGGATTCTTCCAATGAATCTCAGTCTGGCATCTGCTTTACCGACGATCAACTTTATATGATCATTCCATTTTAAATCACTCCTAATGCGTACTCCCAGATAATTTATGGAATTAACTGCTTCCAGTTGCTGACCTGCTATTTTGTAGCTAAATGATAAGGGACCTATCTTTCTATGTATTCGCATCACATTACACTTCGCTACATTGAGATTCAATTGCCATTCCGTGCACCATGCGTCAATTCGCTGCAGATCCTCCTGCATTTCAGTACAATTTTCCATTGTTGCAACCTCTCGATACACCACAGCATCATCTGCAAAAAGCCTCAGTGAACTTCCGATGTCATCCACCAGGTCATTTATGTATATTGTGAATAGCAACGGTCCTATGACACTCCCCTGCGGCACACCTGAAATCACTCTTACTTCGGAAGACTTCTCTCCATTGAGAATGACGTGCTGCGTTCTGTTATCTAGGAACTCCTCAATCCAATCACACAATTGATCTGATAGTCCGTATGCTCTTACTTTGTTCATTAAACGACTATGGGGAACTGTGTCAAACGCCTTGCGGAAGTCAAGAAACACGGCATCTACCTGTGAACCCGTGTCTAAGGCCCTCTGAGTCTCGTGTCGCCGTACTACGATCCACCCTGATCCAGAGCTCTATCTTGCTGCCCAACGATTGCCTGTGGTCCCAAAGTTTCGTTTCCTGGGTCTTCTTTTCGACAACAAGCTCACTTGGTGCCACATATCAGACTCCTGAAGGTAGGATGTTTCCGTAAACTCAATGTCCTTCGCTTCCTTGCCCACTCCTATTGGGGTCCGGACCGTTCCCTCCCTCTCCGTCTTTATCATGCTCTATTTCTGTCTCGCGTGGACTATGGTTGACAAGTTTATGGTTCAGTTGCTCCTTTCACACTGCACGTGCTGGATCCAGTCAACGATCATGGTATCTGTTTGGCCACAGGTGCCTTCCTTACTAGCCCAGTTGATAGTCTCCTGGTTGAAGCTGGGATCCATCCCCCTTTCTGTTCGGCTTCTGGTGTCTTATGCACTCGCTATCCGTTCCTCTCCTACTCGTCCTTCCTATTCTATCCTGTTCCCAGCCCATGGACGTCGCCCATGCGACTCCTGCCCATAGGCGAGTTTATCGATTGGGCCCCGCCTTGCGCCTCTTTGCTGTGATTTTCAGATTCCTTCTTTGTCGTGTCTTCCTTGCTCCCTTCCGTCAGCCCCCCTCCCCCCCCCCCCTTGGTTAGTTCCTCGGCCTTGGATTCGGATGGATCGCCGCCGAGGTCCGAAAGACTCCATCCCCTCAATGGTGTTCCGTTCCTTTTCCGCCGAATTTTATGGGAGTTTCGAGATGCCGTTGTTTTTTACACTGATGGCTCCAAATCTGCTGATCATGTTGGGTATGCCTTCACGTCCTCTGTTGGAACGGAAAATCATCTGCTGCCACCTACATGTGGGGTGTTTACTGTGGAATTGATGGCAATTTCCCAGACCCTTACCTTTATTAAACAGTCCCAACACAACCGCATTTTGGTATGTACGAACTCGATGAGTGACCTTCTTGTTATTGACCGGTGTTTTTCGTGCCATCCCTTGGTCTCTGCCATCCATGACCATCTCGCCGATATTCACTGTGCTGCTTGTTCCATTGACTTCCTTTGGGTCCCTGGCCGTTTGGTTATCCACGGTAATGAGCTCGCTGATCGTTCGGGCTGGGGGAGCAGTCACTTACCCCCCGTTTTCTGTAACCCCTCCTGCTGCGGATTTACGGCTTCACATCAAATCCCACTTCGCACAATCATGGGCCCATACTTGGGAGGCTACTCGCCTGTCTAATAAACTTCACACGATTAAGGTGACCCCAGGCCCGTGGCATTCTTCCTTTCGCCTTTCCCAAAGGACTCGACCACACTGTGTCATCTCCGCATTGGCCATACCATGCTGACCCATGGTTTTCTTTTGCGTTACGAGCCACCCCCACTTTGTGGTTGTGGAGCCTTCCAGTTAGTAGCCCACATTTTGGTTGATTGCCCCCTTCTTTTGGCTCTGCGTGCTAAGTGCAGACTCCCCCACACTTTACCTCTGATGTTGGCTGACGATTCCTGAATGGTCTCTCTGGTTCTCGGTTTTCTCCGGGAAAGTGATTTTTATTCTCAGTTTTAAGGTTTTTAATCTCTCCCTGGTGTTGAGGCAGGGCGATGAGTGTTTGGGTGTCTACCACTGTAAGCCGTGTTTGGAGATTCCCGATTCACCTCCCTGACCGAGATCCTCTTTTCTTCCCCTTTTTATTCATTTTTTACCTTTTTTTTAAAGGATTGGTTAGTCTCCTTTTCCCATACGTATTTCTGCACTCTAGCGGTTGCACCTCTTAAGTCACAAGTGGTCTTGCCTATGCTGCTTCAGCATACAGTTGGGTTCGTTCTCATGCCGACTTCCCTCATTTTGTTTTTTACCATTAACAACATGACTGCCCTGTTACGTTTTTACCTTCTTCCCTTTTATTGTTCTGACTTCCCTGAGTTGTCCCATTAGCGGAATGGACCCTATTTGAAACAATTGACTGATGATCTTGCTGTTTGGTCCCTTAAACCTCAAACAACCAACCAATCGGCCTCCTCCACACAGCTCTCCTCTGATCACCTTGGCGCCACCAGTGCAGATCAAGGAGGCTGTAATTTGCAGATTTGCCAATCAGTCTTAAAAGATATGTCAGAATGCTGGTCCCATGTGCAAACATGGTAAGCTTATTCTACACCATTCACAACTGCATGTAGATCATTAAAATAAATCAGACAAGGATGGACACAGGTGTGAAGGCACTTTTTTCCCAAACACTATTCCACTGAGCTTACTAAAAGTTTAACCAAATTCATGACATGCAGCACTAGATTCACCTTTCCTATCTGATAGCTACCTGGGTCAACAGAAATGTAATCTTTTAAGATGCAGGAAAATATATGTAACACTGAAAATAAAATTGTCAGGATTTACTCAGAAAGAAGTATGATTTTACATCAAAGATTCAACACACAAAGAAAAGGATTTGTCAGAAACGGTAAGAGGTCATCAGGCAGAGCAGATAAGGATGCCCAAGACTAAACACTCATTTTCATAATGAGCACTTTGTTGCTTTCAACAAACATTAGACATAATTTCAAACCTTCTCTAAATGCTGAACAACAGATATGTAAAACATTATCATTTGCAAAATGCCAGACATTTAAAGAAACTGCAGTGTATAAAACAGCTTTAAATAATTGTAATTGTAACTGATAATAATTAGGAACACAATAGCAAACTTTTTCCTCCTAGTTTGTATTTGGCCATCTTCCATAGCATTTTCAAAGTTGCTTGAGCTCTAATACATCCTGGCCTGTGAAAACCATATTTCTAGTCAGAGAATTCAAACAAAAGTTTTCTAATATCCATCATATTCATTTAAAATAAAGGCTTAAAACAACAAATGTATTAAATTTCTGCTTCGTGTCCTTTAGCCTTATCGTTTCCCATGGTTTTTATTGCATGCTGTTGAAACTTTGTGAACACACAATCATAATATGGTACAACTCTTGTTCCTGTGGTATTATGTAATAGGTCATAGTCAAGTACGAGGGTTGAGTGAAAAGTAATGCTCCACCTTCGTTAATTGGGTTTGGATGGGAATATTTTAATAAATCACATGTAGAAATAGTCTGTAGAATGTGATCCTTAACTAAAAGTATTCACTTTTCCACATAATCAACACGAGCGAATTGGATAAATTTCTGCCAACAATGAACAAGTATTCTGAATCCATCACGGAAGTAGTCGACACTGTTCTTGAAACCACAGACACAGTTCTCTCAACGTATTCATCAGAAGCATAATGTGCCAGCAGGTCGCCTTTCATTATCAAGAACAGATGGAAGTCAGATGGTGCTAAATCTGGACTGTATGGAGGATTCTGTATGGTTGTAACGTGCCGGATTGTTTCCTCACCTGGGGCACCACATGTAACGTGCCGGGACATTTCCTTATGTAGTAGTGCCATTTAAAGTTCGCGTCACAACCGGATGTACCGGTACTGAAACATTTCCTCGCCCAGTGTTCTCGATCTACCTTGCTTTGCTTATTCAATATTGTCATCCCTGTAGCTACGTCTGTCTCACCTAAATCACACTGAAATTAAGAAGCCAGGATCCTAGGTTTAGTTTTCCAAAGTCAAAAGTCAAGATTGTATTCATTGTTGAACGTGCATGTCAACCAGAGTGCGATTTATTTGTTATCACTCGCACACAGAATATTCATGGGACCAGGCCTCTTACACTTAATCGGCACATTAGGTAGGTCAATAACTTCCAGTCTTTAACAAAGTTCACAATTACAATTACCGAAAAAATTGACCCACTTGCTGCACTTTTGCTCCAAGAGAATCTGACCGAGAACTAACTGGAGCTGCACTAGTTCGGACCTTATATAGACGAGCGCTTGAGTATTTGACTATTCTGTTAATATATTATAGTTTATAATTTCCCAGGGTTAAATGATCCTTTCTAACTGTTTTGAAGTTAACTATTGGGTTTTATTATTTAAATAACATGAATGAGCTGTATCAATTTAAATATGCGGAACTAACTTATGCATCCGCTGTGGGAATTCCCGTCTTATAACCACCGCAGCCCTTTAGAACAATAATTTTTACATATTCAGATTTACTTAATTCTTAATTAATGCACTTACAAAGTTTAGAATGGAGTCACTTTACGTAGAAAAATAAAGGTAGCAAAAGTATCAAAGCAGATCACGGAATTATTTAGTAGTTTGGTCACAATTGGCACTGAAAGTCATACAGGCAACATATTTTAAGTCCTAATATCTATTTAACTAACAGACTTTGGGTTAATTTAAACACTCGGCTGGAATCAGTAAAATTTAGGCTTTCTTTTGGATGCAGTCTTATAGCTGAATTTGATCTATTAGCTCACTCCAATTTTACTCAATATATATTGCACAATATGTCATTGTCCATAACTGTTAATAGTATGCATTTCCAATAAAACTGATTAGCTCATTACTGTCAGAATAGATGTTAGAATGTACTGAAATAATAGGTTTTTCTAGGGGAATTTTATTTAAACTATTTCTGAATTCTGTGCTATGAGGCTGAAGGCCACAGAATCTGTAGTCGGGATCTGAGTAGTGAAAATGAAAAAAAAATTTAACGTTCATTGCTTAGTTAGGTTACTGAAGGAGTGTAAAACCAAAGCACGATAGCAGTGTGCAAGCCAGCTTCATTACATGGTGGTGAGATTGTCCCTGAAATTCTTCTGTGGTTACACGTGAAGCAATAATGTGGCCCACACGTTCTTGTGAAATGCTGATTGTCCTTGAAATTTCTCTCTGAGTGATAAGACGATCGTTCTGAATCAGTCAACCTTTTGCTTGTGAAACTCAGTGGTTGCTGTTCCAGGACATCCAACTCTGTCACGCCAGTCACATGTTCTCGCATCAACACAATCACCATAAAATGCTTACATTCTCTGATGAATATCCTATGGAGTGACACATTCTGCTGTCAAGAGTCCAATGACTACATGTTGCTTAAACGCATTGACCTACCGTCTGCAGGGTTTCATACTTTACACTGTAACACTACAACAGTTCAATGCTAAGGCTTCCTGCCGCCTCGAGCTGTAGAGGAGAGGCTACAGAACAAGCCAGTACCTGCCGCATACCAATGCTGCCAACAGTTGAAATGTTACGGTTACCTTCCAGCCAACCCTCGTATACGACATTGTTTCCTATTAATAACTGTAATATCTAGAGTGTTACCTGGAAAGTGTGTGCAGCTACAAAGTAATTCATTGTTACTCTTGCGCTTATGAGCCTCTCTCTGTAAGAGTGCTTGTATCACAAATGTGTGTTCTTCGTATAATATTTCCTTGTAGATATTTGTACACACTACTGGGATTCAGTTGCGAATAGTTTCCTTTATAATTAGTAATTGTGGAAAGAGAAATGTCACAAGCGCACTCAGTATGATCGGTAATACTGGTTGCCTGTTGTTGACCCCCCACCCCTTGTCTCAAGTACGACTAATATGAATGATGTATGGTTACATTATTAAGGATTTATTGTTGTTGTGTGTTTTTGTTAGTTTAATGTGATTATGCATAAGCTTACGGAGAGATAGTTTTTGATACGATAGTTTGATACACACATTGCCATCTCTCCATATTATTATACTTCATTAATACTAGATGTAGTACTGCATCTATGTTCCTTGATATAATTTAATTACATTTGACTCCAGTATGTTTAGAGAGTCAGCTGCTTATGACATGGGCGTTTTCTGCCTTCTACATGTTATGGTTTGTACACTGTTTTTATTACGTTTGTATGGCATGTATACATCATGTGCCCCTGTACGTATGTTTGCCATTTGGTTGATTTTTTAAAATGCCTTTGTTGAACACAGCTTTTTTACTGTCGTACATTCGTACAAACTTAACATAGAAGTGTTTTTACCTAATGTTACGTATTATGCACATTCACGCACTTTGTTCGCATGATCTTCGAACTGTTAACTTCGACACTTCATATCTTAGCTGTGTACCTCACAGGCAGTTTTTTACTTTAGAATTCGAACATTACGTTCACTGTTTCATATATTTTCATTATGATAATCGTTCTTTGTGTACGAAGAAAGGTACGAATTCTGATCATGTGATAGTAATTTTCTCGAAAAGAAACTCTATTTAGTGGTCTTACAGGGTCTCTTGTTCCGTTTCGATGTCAGATTGCCGGCCAGAGTGGCCAAGCGGTTCTAGGGGCTCTAGTTTGGAACCGCGCGACCTCTACGGTCGCAGGTTCAAATTCTGCCTTGGGCATGGATGTCCTTAGGTTAGTTAGGTTTAAGTGTTTCTAAGTTCTAAAGGACTGATGACCTCAGAAGTTAAGTCCCATATTGATCAGAGCCATTTGAACCATTTTGATGTTAGATTCCATTTCCTTCTGTTTGGTCGTTTACATATATGGTAAATGACCAAAACCAGTCGTAATAAAAATTAACCTCTCACTACACTTATCTCTCTCTGAAAGGAATTATTAGTTGAAGCCATAGTGTTCGCAGTTAAATTTTTTCTGTTACCATAATCATAAGACCTTAATGCTAAAAAAAACTGGCTCTTAGCACTATGGCACTTAACATCTGATGTCATCAGTTCCCTAGACATAGGTTAGTTAGGTTTAAATAGTTCTAAGGATAGTACATACATCCACGCCCGAGGCAGGATTCGAACCTGTGACTGTATGTAGCAGCAGCATGGTTCCGGACTAAAGCGCCTAGAGCCGCTCGGTCTCAACGGCCGGCCACTGTTAGTAAATATGTATTCAACAATTAGTGTAAAATTACTTTTTCGGTTTAGTTTACAGTTTGAAACTTGAATTTGGAGTCTACACTTGCAGTTTTAAAAGTAATTAATGAAATTGGAATTTGTGTGCTTGGAGCTGGTTTCCTTATCCATACTCTCTCCCCAAAATATTTGTATTCCACAAATATATCTTAGTTTAAGTTTGTACTATTAGTCTTTGAAATTAGTTCGCTTTGACAGGAAACATAGGGACTTCCCATTGCCATTACTGTAAGACATCCTTTGTTATCCTGAAGGATGTGTATTATACCTTCTGTTACAGGTGCTTACAATGTCGATTGACTTGTATATTGTGTTAAGTGTATCTTCGGCAGAAGTTAGAACAGCTATCTATAACTTGACTCTCTGTTGTTACTAGATCAGTTATGGTTTTCACACTACAGAGTGTGGTTCTGAAGTAAAAGGACAGAATTTCAATCATAAAATTTTATTGTCTACTGTTCTTCACATTGTTAAATGCTCTTCTGTTGCTGTATGATATAAAGCATACTATTATGCATTTATGGTTATACAGGGTGTTACAAACAGGTGCGGCTAAACTTTCTGGAAACATTCCTCACACACAAATAAAAGAAAGATGTTTTGTCGACATGTGTCCGGAAACGCTTAATTTCCATGTTAGAGCTCATTTTAGCTTCGCCAGTATGTACTGATTCACCGCCATGATTTCATACGGGTTACTACCTGTGCTGCTAGAACATGTGCCTTTACAGGTACGACACAACATGTGGTTCATGCACGATGGAGCTCCTGCACATTTCAGTCGAAGTGTTCGTACGCTTCTCAACAACAAATTCAGTGACCGATGGATTGGTAGAGGCGGACCAATTACATGGCCTCCGCGCTCTCCTGATTTAAACCCTCTTGACTTTCATTTATGGGGGCATTTGAAAGCTCTTGTCTACGCAACCCCAGTACCAAATGTAGAGACTCTTCGTGCTCGTATTGTGGACGGCTGTGATACAATACGCCATTCTCCAGAGCTGCATCAGTGCATCAGGGATTCTATGCAACGAAGGGTGGATGCATGTATCCTAGATAACGGAAGACATTTTGAACATTTCCTGTTGCAAAGTGTTTGAAGTCACGCTGGTACGTTCTGTTGCTGTGTGTTTCCATTCCATGATTAATGTGATTTGAAGAAAAGTAATAAAATGAGCTCTAACATGGAAAGTAAGCGTTTCCAGACACATGTCCACGTAACATATTTTCATTCTTTGTGAGGAATGTTTCCTGAAAGTTCGGCCGTACCTTTTTGTAACACCCTGTATATGTGGATTGATAATGTGTGCACTACATCTTGAGGGACATCATACATACTGTTAACATATTTTTAAACAATAGCCAATAATGCTGACTGAAATTAAGCTTCTAAATTGGATTTTTAAAATATTTTAATTAGAAAAACCCATTATTTCTTCTGGAAGTCTTATAGAAACACAGGGGAACTTTCGAAAAAAAATTATTCTCTTCTATAATCTACATATTAAAAAGTCAATATATTTTGTCTTGGTTGAAGTCAGTCGTTATCTGAACGTGCATGGGCTATCATCATGACAATAAATTCCACTGCAAAGTATTTCAACTGACAGACATATCAGCTCTCTACAAGATTAGCTTTGTGCTGAACATGCAGTGTGTTACTGCTGTACGATGCTTTCCTATAGATACACTTTAAGTATCTAAGTTAGTACTTTAGACAAAGATTGTAACATTTCAGTGGAACAATTTCAATTTAATTATGAGGAATTTTAACTTCTGTACCAGATCAAACAACATGTGTAATTATTTCCACTATTATTAAAATGAGGAAAATACTTGCATGTCAAGTAGCTTTAATTATTAGCTAAGGACTGACCTGTGTGTACCAGTTAAAAAGTTTTCAATGTCTAATTGAATGGTACATGTAACAAATCTCTATGAAGTGTCCACATGTTGTAAAAATTACATTTATTCAATAAGTGTTGTTCCTGTTAAACATTATTTTTTATGCACTGACAGGAAAGTGCTTTTATCACTTACGGTATGCTTACATGTATTGAGTGTACTATGCATTAACTAACAATTCACAAATCTTCCTTCTCTTTGTGTCAAATATCCTTACATGACCTAGCGCTCTGACACCACTTCCGCTCACTTTGACTTCTGTTTTCCTTTCCTGTCGGTCTCTCTTGGTCAACTCTTGATTTTTCGACCCCAACGGTATTAGGTCGCGAGGCCCGAGGGTGTCCTTCATTCTCTTTCTCTAATCTTACATTCCACAGGACGGAGAGCCTCCATAGATGTGAAGTCAGCCTTGCTAGGAATGCCAACCTGTAAGACAAAATGTGGCCCTCCAAACTGAGGGTTATATGACAATACTAGTGATCTGTGCTAGAATCGTAGTACTCACAAGCTTCAGAACAAGCCCCAGATATGAAGGTTGATGAAAAGATGGCGAGAACAGACCATAATGGGTGTGTAGACATCATGCACCCTCTACTACTCTCATTTGGGAACAATGTGGCCTGTGGTTGATGACGTCCCTCTGTATCAAAACTGAAGTAGGTGAGGCATGTAAACCACATAAAATGGTAAGTGTTGCTGCTCTTGTATCATCGCCAAAAGAAGTAAATCAGAATAATGGTAACCTCTTCCTGGAGCCATTACTAGAGGGACAGTCCTAGAGAGAAGCTTAGCACTTCAACACTGCACCGAGAGAAATGAACAAATGAGACAGATGAGGTTGGTGTTCCAAAATTACTGTGACATTATGCACTGGGTTGATCATTACTGAGGGATAGAACTAAAGTTATGTTGCTGGTGCTAAATGTGAAGACTGAAGTGAAAGTGACGAAACATTGTGGGGCACTGTTGCTGAAATTGAGGTAGCAGTTTACTTCAACCTACAACAGTTCAGTGCACAGCATCTCAAAAAATGTAATGTTCCCGATTTTCAGCCACCCCAGATCTAACGGATGTCTGCACTAATAGTCTTCATTTGAAACCGTGTGACCACTACTAGGAGAAATACGACAGTTACTGAAGAAGACGGTTCTGCATCTTTAACAGGAAGATGACATGATGTACAGTCAGCTTGATAAGGGGCCTGAAGAAGCTTCACCTGCTGTCTTCTATTTTGAAGAGGGACATAAGGCGCCTGTAGGCCAACATCATTCCACAAAAACTTAAAATTGTGACAAATAAGCCCTACCTGCCAACCAGCCAGCACGTTTCTTCCTGTTGTGTACTTGTTTCACCTTTGCTGGAACGTCCAGCATAAGAGCCAAGAAACCAAGATACACAGAGCAGTTGACAACGACTGCCTGTGTCTACACGTTGTGAGATTCTGACATGATTGTACCTCAGTCACTCGGAACACATCGTTGCATCTCAGAATATTTAGCTGTATGCAATCTTAAATACCAGTGGACTGCTACTTTCGTATGGCGTGGAAGTGGACAGAATGAATACTGTGTGAGATGCCAATCTTAGTAGATGTACCATCCCGATGTTTCACGGACCAATTTGTGAGATGTGGTAGTACTGTGGGTGCTCTATAAAATGTCAATGGACAGTGGTAGCTCTATGGGTCGCTGTTCCTAAGTTGGCCTGTCTCTGGCTTTACATCAGAATATTTCTTGAGGAAGATAGGATAATCAGAAGAGTGCAATGTTCTGCATGGCACAAGAAACTACCACCTTTTCTCCAAGATCTGTGTTGACTACATCAACAAAGAAGAGCATCCAGAACTTGGGATATAAGGTAACAAGGTACAAAGAGACATGTTATTGTGAGGAGTAAATTGTGTCCCAGTCATTTTTGTTAACCTGGCTTCAGTGTAACATCAGCCACAGTTCCCACAGGTGTGATGCACTGTTGCAACATCAGTTCTGACGAGGAGTGGTACACAAATATCTCATGAGCAAGGGCAGTATTGGAAAAAAGAGCCTGTTGGTTGTTTCACTTCATGTATTCTTCACAAGCTATTTATGTATGTGTCCTTCCTGCAGCGTTGCTATTACCTATTTTCTTATTCATTGTATATAATCATACAATACAGTCTAAATAAATGTTAGCTGAGCATTATTCTCTACCTCTGTTCAGCACCACGTAGGAAATAGTTAACATCTCAAGAAAGATAACTTTGTTGTGTGTAATATGCATATTGAAATGAATGCACTGGATAAGTGAGGTAAATTGGCAGCTATAAGATAACAAAACCTATGAATATTTTGTAAATAATAAGTGGCAGAATGCCATGACTTTCCAATTAAATGTACTGAAAGTAATTTAGGACTATTTTGGCTATTTATTTATGAGCAATAAACTGTTCAGTATTTTTTACTACATAACATGTTCAGTGCTGATAAATACATTAATAGAACAACGTTTAACAGCTTGGTATCTTCCTTTTACTACAAAATACATCTATATTTACTGTGCAGCTACCTTGTTGTGGTTATTTCGCACCGAAAGGGGTTTTATGCAGTCTGTGCAGCAGAACTTTGGTTTTGTGTGTGTGTGCTTTCTGTTACTGTGTCTTTCATTGTCATATTTGGGTGGCCAATGATAAACTTAACAGATGACAGAGATAGTGGAATAATGAAGTTTCTTTAATACAGTAATTTATATGAATTTAGAGCTCCTATGTAATACTTCATTATAACGTGAAAATTAAGAGACTTGGAAAAAATTCGTTAAGTGCAGCTATCTGCTCAAGTTTTTAATCACAAACATTGTATCCTGGAATGTGAACATCTGCTGTAATGCACCCGTTAGTTTTGGCTATACAAGAACTGAAGACTTCCAATTCTGAGTATATACATCAGTCACATTGAAGTATACTGTGAACATCTTCTGATAAATTGAGACTGCCAATTCAGATGTCGCATCTGTTCAGTAAGAATGTCTTACTGCTCATTGTTTGGATGCACTGCAGGTGATGTGAATTAACTTTGTCTCCTCGCCACCGCAAGCAAGGTACAAAATCTGCAGTTTGCTCTCGCTGTTGTCCGTGTGCAGTGTGTTTCACAATTCCTAACGCAGGCCTTCATGGTTTGTAGAGGAGACTTTGTAAATTTCTGGACATGAGCTCATACCAAAACTACGTCTACTAAGCTTTCTATCAAAACCTGTAACAGGAATCGTGAAATGCCCTGCATTTATTAGTGATCAGATTGATGACAGATGATTTGCACAGTTTATTGAGCCTCGGTATGAAAGTGTCTTGTATATCTAGTTTAGCAGCATCTGCTACTATGTAGCAAGTGGAATTACGTCCAATTATTACACACAAAATTACGAACTTAACGTCTAATTGCTATGTTTCTTCCAGTGTTACCAGTTGGGGTCTTTGGAAGTTCATTGCTCATTGGAAAGCTAACATAGTTAACGTAATGAACTAAGTTTGGAGAGTTGTAAATGATGGGGTTTTTGTTGGAGAGAAATTTGGCGGCGAATAAACTTCCTTCCACTTCACAAGCTTTCCTTCAATCTTCCTTAATGAACATCAGTGTGCAATAATAGAAATACCTTGTTATTCTGTGATGCCCATAAAATCTCTGTCCAGGTTTCATTGTAGAATTATTACCAAAGTCTGTAAAATTTATAGCAAAGTTCCCCATGTGAATTAAACCAATGACTTTACGGCTTATGGATGTGAACAATACAATTGGTTTCTTCACAGTAGTATGAACACTGATAATATTTATGAACGAAGTAATGAATTATGCAAATACTGGTTTGCAAGACACTTTAATTCTCTCATAAAGAACAAAGAAGTTTGTTAAAAGTTACTATGTGGGGTTATGTAATTTTGAATGCAAACTTATTGCTGCAGTGATGTTACTGTGTTTGTGTAATGTATCTGAAAATTTTGTGCCTTACACAGGTCTTTAAAATGTACCAGTATAACTTGAATTTCTAAAGATTCCCACGCATGAGAGTAGCAGACTCATCGCTCTGTAAATTGTGTTAATTGACTTGAAACATGTAATAAAGAAAAGTTCAGGAAAGTTTTGAAGTTGAGTGTCAAGTTTGGAAGTTGGTAAGCGCTCTTTCGCCAACAATGAATGGATAAAGTCCAGGTATACGCACACAATCTACGGGGAGTCGAAAAGCACTCGGTTCCTCAAGTTCCTAACTATTTGTGGTATTTCGTTGAACTTCCACTATATTACACATCTAAATGAGTAAATTATGGCTTTATGAATGTCTGAATTTGGTCAATTATGTGAAATAATAATTACAAAATTCCTGTTCTCCTTGCAAGCTGTAATGTAGGCAACCTGAAATTAATAACCATCCCAGAGCCTGGTACCAGTGTCGCCATCTTAGTGACAACCAGGGACATGGAAGACATGATTGAATACCAGTTACTGGAACAGTTATTATAATCGTTGTAACCAAAGTCCTCGCATAACAAGAAGGCAAAGTTAGATTTACAGTATGCTCTGACTGCCTGCATAGTGACTTTAACATATTGAACCTTGAGTTACTGGCACTGCGTTTTCACTTGTGTTACTTCATTGTTTTTATTACACCAGCTACTGGCTACAGATGTCACCCCCCCCCCATCCCCAGTCAAATGTATGTATTCATTCATGTAATATGGTGTCCCCCCTACACTGACATTTTTGTAGTATACCAGCAGTTTAAAAATGCTCCCCTGAGCAGAAACAGGTGAAAATGTTTCTCTGTAAAACAATGACAGAAAAATGGGGAACAAGCTGCTCAGTCTCATTCTCGTTTCTTCATCAAACATTTTGGCACATGAACATACGCTGTTGTAACATGGAACATTGTACATCCTTTTATCCAATCTCTCTGAGTTAAGTATTCATACTCCGCTAAAATGGGGAACAAAAACATGGCTATAGGGATGTGGAAAACATGAAAATAGTTCCCCCTACCACCCCACCCCACCTTCCACCATGACGATGACTGGAGAAAATCTAGACTCCACTCACTCGCTGCAGCTGTCGCCACCAGTTATCCCAACCGCTGCCACTGTCGCCTCTGTTCCACAGTGTCTCTCTGCTACTCTCTCAATGCAAAAACGCGAATTTGTTCTTCCTTAAATCAGTTCCATGCAGTCACACCCAAAGGACAGCATGTGGCTACAAGTTACCTTCTCCACTGTGTCCTGTCGATACTCGATTCGTCTCAGGAATATAGTACTATTTGTAGGATCAATATTTTTTATAGCTGAATCCTTAATGGTCTCGACATTCATCTCGACCAAAACAGTTCCATTAGGCCGTAGGACTGGTTCCCTGCATGGATCATGGAGCTGACCTCTATTTAATATGAAGGGTTCCCATTGAGAAACGCAGTTGAGGGACTGGTCTTCCACCCACAGTAACAACTTGGCCAGTATATTGACCTAGTCGACGAGTGCTAATGAACAGGCTCATGTGCTGTATGCAATCATAGAACTTCGTGAAATCAACAGATTAACTCTGGTTCCTTACTGTGTCATCTGTTTTTCAGTGAATTACCAAAGAACGAAGATCTGATCTACTGTTCAGAACTTTGGCTGCAAACCTCCCTGAATTCACCAATTACTAATTTTCAAGAGTAGAGTTCTCTATACGGGCAGCTGGACAGGATGACGTACCTTTGACTAAGGAGGGCCACTCAACAATAACACACATTTGTCTATCATCCTCGTTTATGGACTGCATAGATTAGCAGCGTTTTCCTTTCTGGTATTTCTTCTTTGGTCGTTACAATTATCTGCTGGTGTAGTCTGCTGTAAGTTTCTCACCTTCAGTCTGGATCAATTTGGCTTGTATTCTGTTTTCACCTGGGCTTCCCTTCTTAAGCTATTTGATTCGTTTGGATATCATGCTGTGTACATCGTGAAGCGGGGGGGGGGGGGGGGGGGAGGGGAGGGACGGCAGTGCTGTGGGTAAGCCGTGGTTAGAATGGAAGTAGAATCCTACTTTGGTTTCATTACAATTGGGGATGGTAGAAGGACTCCTTCCATCTTCTGGCGATTTCAGTTGTTTCCAACTATTTTACAACCTCTTCGACAAAATCCTTTGTAGCCCGTGAACCTTTAGTAAAACATTTCACCGTTGTAAGCATTACTGTGACACTGTCTGCTCTCGTCTGTTTCTGCCTCCACGATGATGTCCTTGATATACTTCCTCTTCGCTCTTTTCAGAGCTGTCAGGGTAGCTCTTCAAGCCACCTTTAATTGTGCTTAATTCTGCAAAAGATTTGTCTCCAGCAAACACCTTCTCATGGTTTTCGGTCTCTGTTCAGAAGGAATTAAAGCTTGTAAATCATTACACACATAGAACTGGTCACGTTATTGGAAAACTCCAACAACAGCGAAAACTACTCCACCAACAACACCAACTCCATCAAACAACTCAAGAAAGCACTTCGAACTTTATCTCTACGAGCAAAGCAGGAAGAATGATTCACAGCTCTTCCTTTCTTCTGTTGCAGCCGTCAGCCTGATCACGTGACTCGTCAGCGGCGCCTCTCGTGGCGCCTCAACCACTGTCTGTCCGACAGATTGGTTGTGTGTCGTTGTTTTGACCGACCGACCTTCCGACGAACTTTCACTGTCGGGCGCGTCGCACCACTGGATAGCCGACCAACAGATTGTGTCGAGTGTAGCGCGATCGTGCCAAACGCCCGACTAAAATTCATGTTTTGTCACAGCCAACGGAATTAAATACTATTCTAATATACATGTAGACATCCGAGGCGATGATACTTTAAGGACAGAGTTTTTAAAGAAATTTAAAGACTGCTGATGTATTTGTGGCACGTCGTGCGAGGAGTATTAACAATAGAGATGCAAGAAATGAAGCACCAGTTTCATTTTTTAACGAATACAGAATGGTTTTTCTATATGCAACACAAGGTTAAGTCTGTCGACCTTCTTTCTCTTTTTAGGTTTTATTTCCGATACTCATCCTAAATGAAATCTAAAAACCGAAGTATCGACATTCCATGGACGTTAATTCATAAAATGTACTTGCATCACTGTTGTAAGTACTGAAAAATTCCAGCCTATATCCATGCCATCTGCTATGCAGTTTTTTTTTTCCAATTCTAACAGTCGCTAAATGCTTCATTTCTCACGCATCTGTTGTATTTATTAGATGATGCGTGCCTCCACCATGTGTAATCTTTCTTCTTCGAATATGGGTCTCTGAAATTTACATGTCATCTTGTCGTGCTACATCAACAAATAAATCAATAATGTTTTCACGACTGACTTTTGTTTTATTTATTTTGCTTTACCACGATGTATTTTCTCAGTCAACTATAAATCACGTTACACATTTCAGGAACAATTTTAGTTAATAATTGTGACGGCAGAAGAACACTGAATCTTACGTCTGCTGCCATTGGCGACAAATCGTAATATACGTAGCTAACAGTCTCTCCTCGAAGTTTACAACCTCTGTCAGGACTGCAGTATTTTCCCCTAAGAATGGTTTTATGATGTTCAGCAGTTTCGTAATGCACGATTCACCCGATTTTGCTTTGTGAAAAACCGAGCGGGATCCCGTAGGGCAAACACAATGAACTAAACATAAAATAAACAAATTACGACAGCAGGCCCGCACTGTAATCACAAAGTTTAGTCGGTCGGGACGTGTGTAGGCTGTCACGGAATTGGTCGACTGTCAGCTAGTAAATTGGTGGGTGCGAAGGGGTGTTATATACGCCCTAATTTACGCAAATAAAGTTCGTTTATACTTAAACTAATGACAAATGCGACTTCCCTGCTTTCCGGCGATGAGCTGCCTCTGCTTCCTTTGCCTCGTCTGACGATAGCCAACGCAGCCGGATAAATGTTTTCGTTATGGCACAGATTTTAATTACTTGCTGATGAACAAAAAAATCGTTCGCAAAGTATGGCACACAGGTTTTTAGTGACTCCACATTCCGTGTGCAAATTGTGGTATCCATAGATCTGGTCAAATATTAACTCCTATTTCGTAGCTGGAGGAGTAGGGGTTAAAGTTTAATGTCCTGTCGACAATGAGGCGGAGCATATTCATGGAAGGATGGAGTAGGAAATCGGCCGTGCCTTTTCAAGAGAACCATCATGGCATTCGCAGTAAATAGTTAGGGGAAATCACAGAAAACCTATACCTAATTGGCCGGACGCAGGTTTGCACTGTCAACCTCCGAATGCAAGTCCATTGTGCTAACTACTGCGTTACCTTGCTCGATAATTTCATAGTAGTTTCAAGGAACGATCCTGAGCTTACAAACAAACCTCAACGAGAAATCGTGGTCAGCCGCTCAAGCGAACTTCCCTCAAGCATTTCCAGTAACTTCCCATTGGATGTCGCCAGGGATCTGTCGTAATTTTCGCATCGATATACTACATCATTGGTAAAGTACAGTATTGGAACACTTAAGTCAGAAACCTGTTACGAGATGTCGGAATCTGCTGCTGCGAAATCTAGATTTTCGAGCTCTGTCTCTCATTCATTTATGAGGCCAGGTATCACTGTCTCTTCGTGCTGATAGTAGTAACTTTCAGAGAATTCTGTGATGAGAATCACCGTGTGAGCTGATACAAGAATATGGATTGTCCACAGACACTTATTGAACTGCTCCTGCTGCCTTTATTGCGACTACATGTGTCCAACAGTTGGGCTTCGAAAATCAAGACAAGTTTTCAGTGGCAGCGTAAACTTCCTTCTTTAGTTTCTATGTGGGCGACTTCATAGGCGAGTCAGATATGGAATCTGAAACTCAGAAACCCAGGTGACTCAGCTATCTGCTTCTGGATGGTTTCCACTGAGGAAATGGAACTCCAGTAGCCACAAGGTTGTGGAACAAATTCCAGTGTAGCACACAGAAACGTTTGTACATTGTAATCTCATTGATGGAGAAGCAATAAAAACATTGGGAATCTTACAGTACCACAGCTCTGATCCATTTCAGTGCCACTCGCAGCTGAAGAATCATCGGTGATCAAAGATCGCCTGTCCACAACAGCATTCATTTTTGACCCACTAGGCCTTTTTGACCCATTAGTCACAGCGCTTGTGTCAACTAAGCCTTGATTTGGATTAAGTCCTTCTATCCAACCTAGCTGATGAATGGAATGTCTTTTATATGTAACTGCCTTATCGAACTGATATTTTTATTAGGAGGCATGTCATTCCCTGTCCTCAATACGTTAAATTCGAAATTCCTTGTTTCTGTGATGTTTCACAGTTGGCATATGATGCCTGTGTATACATCATATGTGTTCTTCCCAACAACAAGATTGTAGTTTCATTGGCTGTGGCCGAATCTCGTTTAGCCCCTGTAAAAGAACACTCTTTTCCGTGACTAGAATTATGAGATACTCTTCGTCTTGCTCGACTCATTCATAATTTGCCCAGTGACTTAGGCATTGTAAACAGTAGTGATTTCCATATTTAGACGGATTATCGAATAGTTCTCAGCTGGCTACAACGTAGTCTCATTCATAATTTGGCCAGTGACTTAGGCATTGTAAACAGTAGTGATATCCATATTTAGACGGATTATCCAGTAGTTCTCAGCTGGCTACAACGTAGTCTCACCGGATAACCTTTGTTGTCAACAGAGTCTCTGAAATTCAGGAACTGAGTTGTTTCCAACTGGAGACACGTTAAATCAGAAGACACTCCCACTGATTACTTATCACGTGGCATCAGCGCAGCACATATGGATTCACTTTTGCAGTGGTGCTCTGCCCCATCATGGCTATTCAGCTGTGACCTGGACTACAGCACTTGTCCTTCACGTGTGATAGAAGATGCGCCAGAAAGGTGTGTAGGTGTCTTTGATGTCTGTTAATAAGCTTGATGCTGAATTTTAGTGTAAGTATTCCTCTTTCAAGGAAACTCAAAGGATTTCGGCTTATGCACTGAGGTTTGTTAACAGTAAAAGGCTGCAACAAATAGAGGATAACTGGGCCACTCACCTCACAGGAATACCAAAACGCTATCAAAAGAGCCTTTGGCACAGTTCAACATGGTGATTACGCTAGTGAGATCGCATTGTTGAAGGCCAGTTATTCTATACCTCATAATAGCGAATTAAGAGATTTGCATCCGTAAATTCATCCAGAAGCTATTTTAAGAGCGGGAGGGAGGCTGATGAGTGCCAACGCACCGTGTGATGATTGACTTCACACCACCTAAGCATCATAAATTCTCATCGTGTGAGTATATGAACATTTGTTGTATGCTGTGCCATAATTTTCGCTTCCTATGTTGCGGAGGTTGTTTTCAATTCCCTCGGTCGCAACACAGTCAAAGGAGCTATCGGGATATGTGTGAAATGCTTGAAGTCCCAGGCTGCAGTTCAACTTGTGGGCCACCTACCAGCATCTGGAGTAAAGCAGTCTCGTCCATTCCAGGGGAGTGGATTATGCAGGCCGAGCTACAGTGAAGCATGGTGGAAGGCGGAGTAACATTACTACCAAAGCCTATATTGCTTTACTTATTTACGTGGGACCAAAGCCATACACCTAGAGCTAGTTAGCGACTTGGTAACCAGATCATTTCTGGCTGCTCCACGGGATTCATTGCGAGAAGAGGAAATCCTTTTCAGATGTATAGTGATAATGGTACCACATTTGTAGGTGCTTTCTCTGTGATAAGGTTACAGTTGAAAGTTTGGTGAACTTTTCGGCCTCAGACAGTACAATTTAACATTTTACTCCACCTTGTGCCACCCACTTTGGCCGATTGTGGGAAGCAGTAGTCAAATGTATAGTCACATCTCCAGCGTGTCATTGGCAATACAGTACTGACATCTGAAGAACTGACAGGCAGAAGCATTCCTAAATTAAATGCCATGGTGGGCTCTCTCTCATGACGTATCCATTATATTTCTGTCCACAGGTTTCACAGGTGACAACTTGTACAGCAGCTGCATCAGCCCTTTTTGAAGAGGTGGTCCACTGAGTACCTGCATCAGCTGCAGCAACACAGTAGATCGACATAGGAAGAGGCATGGTAGCCCCAGATCGGCGATCATGTGCTCCCTTTGTATGGAGGCTGGGTTGGGATTCGTCAGGCAGCTGTTTCCTGGACCTGGCAAATGTGTCCGTGTAGTTGTGGTGAAAACTGCTAACGGGCATATCAAGAGGCGTATAGCAAAATCTGTTGTCAATATTGATTTCCTAAATTTCATGTGCTGTGTGAAAGTAATACTTTTGTCGCTTTTATGTCTTAAATATTAATACCTTTAATGTCTCTTATGCAATATGACATTAATAGTGATTTTTATGTCCTACACGTTAGTATCCTTCATGTTTCACATTAAATGTGTAGTAATATTTTGTTGGTGTGTGTACTCTAATTCTTAGATTATTTCATTTTTATATGCCTTGATATTATGTCTAGTTACATTTTTTTCTTGTTTGTAATTTACGTTTTCACTTTATGTGTCAAATTAGTGTTTATCTTGTGAAACGAGAAGACTCAGTTTAGAGTCGGAATATGGTGTGTTCCATAACTCACTTGTCACTGTGCCATGTAGGCGCATTTTGCGAACTGGACAGTCAGTCTGCCCAGTATAATCTTCTCCCAGCCAGGAAATATTGTAATATGTATGCGGAACAGGACTTTCTAGGTCTTTTCTGCCCTCAGGTACTGCCAGACAACCATTGAGAGCGAATGCCTCAGGTAGCCTGGAGACATCGCAGCCAGAAGACGTATATCTTGACCACCAAGAGCCACAGCTCGCGGGTAATTTGTAATGTACCCATATATCACTTTGTGCACTTGTGAGGTAGTACGAAATAAAGTACGTCCAAGTAAATGTTGTTGAAATCATTGGGGAGTGGAAATAAGGGGAGCGCAGTGAGTCCTTTAGTCCTCACCGTGTGTAGAATGGGGAAGGCGCGATCTATCTGAGTTTGGTCGAGGGAGGGTTGTGATGGTCCAGAGACTTAACATGAGCATTTCGGGAACTGCACGACTTGTCGGGTGTTCGAGGAGTCCTGTGGTGAGTGTCTTCAAAACAAGGCAAAACCAAGGTGAAACCTCGTCCAGAAGTTCTGGGATTGGGCGCCTACCCCTCATTACAGCTATCGGACATTGCAGGCTGGGCAGACTTGTAAAACAGCACAGGCGACAACTGTGGCTAAACTAACATAAGTGTTTAATGCTAGGCAGAGTACAAGTGTGTCTGAACATACAGAGCATCGAACACTTCTAACAGTGTGCCTCCACACCGACGACCCATGCATGTGCCAATGTTAATATCACGACATTGGAAACTGCGACTGAAATGGCCTCGTGACCATCGGCATTGGACATATCCGCAGTCGAGAGAGTTGTATGCTCTCATGAAATCCAACACCTTCTTCATCAGGCCAATGGGAAGGCACAAACTCGTCGTCTTCTACGAGCACAGCTTCTTGACACCTATGCAGCAGGACGGACAGAAGCTGTCGGCGGCTCCATTACGCTCTGAGGATCATTCTCGTGGGCATCCGTGGATACAGTGGAGCACATGCAAGGCACCATAACGGCCAAGGAGTATGGCACACTGGTTGCAGACCACGTACACCCATTCATGACGATCATGTTTCCCGACGGCAGTGGCATTTTTCAACAAGGCAATGTGCCATGTCAGAAGCCCAGGAGTGTGATGGAGTGGTTCGAGGAACACAGCGGCGAGTTCCATTTCATGTGCAGACCCCCCCCCCCCTTTCCTCACTCGCCAGATCTGAACCCGATCGAAAACATCTGAGATGTCATTGAACGTGGTGCCAGAGCTTATTGCCCCATTCCCCAATATTTACGGGAATTGGGTGACCTGTGTGTGCAATGAGGTACCATCTCCCTCCAGCGACTTACCAATGCCTCTTTGCTTCCATACCATGATGTGTCACCACTGTTCTCAGTGCCAAAAGTGGACATACCGGCGGTTATGTAGGTGGTCATAATGTTCTGGCTTCTCAGTGTATATCCCCTCTACTTCCACCATCATTAGTTTCTTGCTGCCCAAACAACAAAACTTACCTATGACTTCGAATGTCTCGTTTTCTAATTTCCTTAGCATCGCATGATTTAATTCGACTACATCCAATTATCCATGTTTTGCTGTTGTTGATGTTCGTTTTATAACCCCATTTCAAGACACTGTTCTTTCCGTTCAACTGCTCATTCAAGTCCTTTGCTGTCTCTGATAGAATTGCAATGTCACTGACTAATCTCGAAGTTTTTATTTCTTCTCCCTAAACTTCAGTTCCTACTCCAAATTTTTCTTTGATTTCATTTAGTGCTTGTTCAATGTACGGATTTTATAACATCGGGAATAGGATACATCCCTATCTTACTCCCTTCACAACCACTGCCTCTCGTTCATGTCGCTCGACTCTTATTTTATTTATTTTTATTTACACAACTAGTTTCGTTGGACCAAATTGAGGGGCAAATCTTCAAGGTAATGGAACAGTACATGAAATTAAAACACAAAAATAATACAGATAAAATAAAATGTTTTTGAATCGACAAACCAAAAATTTAGTAAACACATTGAACAACATAACATAAGAAGCAGCTTAAGTTTTCAAGGAACTCCTAGACAGAACAGAAGAAGTGACCCATGAGAAAACTCTTCAGTTTCGATTTGAAAGCACGTGGATTACTGCTAAGATTTTTGAATTCTTTCGGTGACTTATTGAAAATGGATGCAGCAGAATACTGAACACCTTTCTGCACAAGAGTTAAGGGCCAGCCGCTGTGGCCGAGCGGTTCTAGGCGTTTCAGCCCGGAACCACGCTGCTGCTACGGTAGCAGGTTTGAATCCTGCTTCGGGCATGGATGTGTGTGATGTCTTTAGGTTAGTTAGGTTTAAGTAGTTCTAAGTCTAGGGGACTGATGACCTCAGAAGTCCCATAGTGCTTAGAGCCATTTTTTAAAGAAAAATGAAGAAGGGCCTGCAAGTTAAGTATTCGGAGTGTGTTGTGGAAGTAAAGAGACGTGCTTCTGTTACATCTAGGTGACTACACTGCATTTCGTAATTAAGTGGCTGACGGTTCATCCTATCACCTTCAAGATATTTCTCTATTATTCCACTCCCAAACAGATCGCAGGAGAAACGAGCTCGTAAATACTTCCGTGCGAACTCTGATTTCTGTTATTTTGTTACGGTGCTCATTTCTCCCTATGTAGATGGGCGCCAAGAAAAATACTTTCCAATTGGGTGGAAAAACTTAGTGTTGGAAATTTCACGAGAAGGTTCTACTGCAACGAAACAAGCCTTTGTTTTAATGATAGCATTCCAGTTCACGTATCATAAGCAAGGCACTCTCTCCCCTACTTTACGATAGTACAAAACGAAGTGCCTTTCTTCAAACTTTTTCGAAGTCCTCCGTCAATCCTGTCAGATGTGGTGGTGGTGGTTAGTGTTTAACGTCCCGTCGACAACGAGGTCATTAGAGACGGAGCGCAAGCTCGAGTTAGGGAAGGATTGGGAAGGAAATCGGCCGTGCCCTTTCAAAGGAACCATCCCAGCATTTTCCTGAAGTGATTTAGGGAAATCATGGAAAACCTAAATCAGGATAGTCGGAGACAGGATTGAACCATCGTCCTCCCGAATGCGAGTCCAGTGTCCTAACCACTGCGCTCGGTTAATCCTGTCAGAAGCGGATCGCACGCTACACAGCAATACTCCAGAAGAAGGCGGATAGGCGTAATGGAAGCAGTCTGTTTAATAGACCTGTTGCATTTTCTATTAGTTGGATCAATAAATTACAGTTTTTGGTTTGCTTTTCCAGCAACATTATCTATGTGATCGTTCCAATGTAAGTTATTCGTAATTGTAGTTCCTAGGTATTCACTTGAATTTACAGCCTTTAAATTCCCGTTACACGATAAATCACGCAAATCTAGAGGATTTCATTTAGTACTTACCTGGATGACTTCATACTTTCAGTTATTTAGAGTCAATAGTCAGTTTTTTCTGCAATAAAACAACAAATTAGGGAGTTTTTCAGACCAGGCCAGATTCGATCTTACATTACAGTTTCTTTGGTTCACTCTCAGAGAATCGTCTTCGGGATTCAGGCTACATCACCATTAATGACTGGTATAGGCTCTCTTCTCCTTCAACTGATCGGTTCAATAAATTAATGGAGTTTTAAGTGATATTTTGCAGTTTTCTTGGCGACATATTGCTAAGTGTGACGGACTGATGCAAAAGATAATTTCTACAATATCTTCAAAGTTTACCGAAATGCATCACAAAATGGTTTCTCTCTACGTAAGACCAAGAACCTTCTAGTGAAAAAGGCATATGTACACACAATCTAAAACAGGGTACTTATAAAATCTCCATGAAGTAAAATCTTTAGTGAGTTGCTTCGTGATCTTCCTGAATTACAGTGTGTTACAGTGAGTTCTGGCTCTAAATTTTACGTCCTTCAAGGTGGCTGTTACTGTGATATGGAGGTGTTCATTTATTATAATTTTAGTCTCTAGCGATGCTTAATAATGTGCATCAGTACCGCAGTAGGACAGTATACCTGCTGACGTCATTCGCGTTAGCCAGTAGCCGCACGACACGCCGGAATGGCCTATCTGATAGGCTAGAGGACAAATGTAAGGGTCAAGGGAACTAGAACCAGTCTTGCTTCGCCATTTCGCACTTCCTGTTAACTTGATTTTTTGAACATTTGTTTCCGTTTCGCATGCTTCATTCGTTGCATTTTTGTATTTTCTCCTTTCATGCATTTTTATAGTTTCTCCTTTCATGGATTTTTTATAGTTTCTCCTTTCATGGACTTTTTATAGTTTCTCCTTTCATGGATTTTTTTATAGTTTCTCCTTTCATGGATTTTTTATAGTTTCTCCTTTCATGGATTTTTTTTATAGTTTCCCCTTCCATGGAATTTTTTATAGTTTCTCCTTTCATGGATTTTTTTTATTGTTTCTCCTTTCATCAATTAAACTGAATGTCTCTCGTGTTATCCAAGGATTTCTACTAGGAATTATCTCTTTACCTATCTGATCCTCTGCTGCCTGGTCACTATTTCATCTCTCAAAGCTGCGCGTTCGTCTTCTACTGTGTTCTTTTCTCTTGTTCTAGCCAATTGTTGCTTAATGCTGCCTCTGAGACATATAGCAACCTATGGCTCTGTTAACGTACTGTAACCGCCGTGCTAAATTGTTAGAAACGTAGTCAGCCGGTGTCGCAATTTTGAAATAAGAGTTAGTACGAATATCGGGTAGTAAATGTTTCGCATGAAGCGCCGTTTCGACATAGGCAAAGGTCAATTGTGGAAACTAAGCCACTGAATATTAAAAGTAACGTTATTAAGGACTGACTATACAAAACAAAAGGGCACGTACATGTGCGAGTGAGTGCTTCAAAATAAGAATTGATACTGTAAAGGAAATGTCTCATAAGTGTAGTTGCGTTTGTACATACTCAGTTGTACGCGACCGCACGTACATTTGCTAGTGAGTGCTTCAAAATAAGAATTGATACTGTAAGGGAAATTGCTCATAAGTGTAGTTACGTTGGTACATACTCAGTTGTACGCGAACGCACGTACATTTGCGAGTGAGTGCTTCAAAATGAGAATTGATACTGTAAGGGAAATGGCTCATAAGTGTAGTTACGTTGGTACATACTCAGTTGTACGCGAACGCACGTACATTTGCGAGTGAGTGCTTCAAAATATGAACTGATACTGTAAGGGAAATGGCTCATAAGTGTAGTTACGTTGGTACATACTCAGTTGTACGCGAACGCACGTACATTTGCGAGTGAGTGCTTCAAAATAAGAACTGATACTGTAAGGGAAATGGCTCATAAGTGTAGTTACGTTGGTACATACTCAGTTGTACGCGAACGCACGTACATTTGCGAGTGAGTGCTTCAAAATAAGAACTGATACTGTAAGGGAAATGGCTCATAAGTGTAGTTACGTTGGTACATACTCAGTTGTACGCGAACGCACGTACATTTGCGAGTGAGTGCTTCAAAATAAGAACTGATACTGTAAGGGAAATGGCTCATAAGTGTAGTTACGTTGGTACATACTCAGTTGTACGCGAACGCACGTACATTTGCGAGTGAGTGCTTCAAAATATGAACTGATACTGTAAGGGAAATGGCTCATAAGTGTAGTTACGTTGGTACATACTCATTTGTACGCGAACGCACGTACATTTGCGAGTGAGTGCTTCAAAATAAGGACTGATACTGTAAGGGAAATGGCTCATAAGTGTAGTTACGTTGGTACATACTCAGTTGTACGCGAACGCACGTACATTTGCGAGTGAGTGCTTCAGAATAAGAACTGATACTGTAAGGGAAATGGCTCAAAAGTGTAGTTACGTTAGTACATACTCAGTTGTACGCGAACGCACGTACATTTGCGAGTGAGTGCTTCAAAATATGAACTGATACTGTAAGGGAAATGGCTCATAAGTGTAGTTACGTTGGTACATACTCAGTTGTACGCGAACGCACGTACATTTGCGAGTGAGTGCTACAAAATAAGAACTGATACTGTAAGGGAAATGGCTCATAAGTGTAGTTACGTTGGTACATACTCAGTTGTACGCAAACGCACGTACATTTGCGAGTGAGTGCTACAAAATATGAACTGATACTGTAAGGGAAATGGCTCATAAGTGTAGTTACGTTGGTACATACTCAGTTGTACGCGAACGCACGTACATTTGCGAGTGAGTGCTTCAAAATAAGAACTGATACTGTAAGGGAAATAGCTCATAAGTGTAGTTACGTTGGTACATACTCAGTTGTACGCGAACGCACGTACATTTGCGAGTGAGTGCTTCAAAATATGAACTGATACTGTAAGGGAAATGGCTCATAAGTGTAGTTACGTTGGTACATACTCAGCTGTACGCGAACGCACGTACATTTGCGAGTGAGTGCTTCAAAATAAGAATTGATACTGTAAGGGAAATTGCTCATAAGTGTAGTTACGTTGGTACATACTCAGTTGTACGCGAACGCACGTACATTTGCGAGTGAGTGCTTCAAAATAAGAACTGACACAGTAAGGGAAATGGCTCATAAGTGTAGTTACGTTGGTACATACTCAGTTGTACGCGAACGCACGTACATTTGCGAGTGAGTGCTTCAAAATAAGAATTGATACTGTAAGGGAAATTGCTCATAAGTGTAGTTACGTTGGTACATACTCAGCTGTACGCGAACGCACGTACATTTGCGAGTGAGTGCTTCAAAATAAGAATTGATACTGTAAGGGAAATTGCTCATAAGTGTAGTTACGTTGGTACATACTCAGTTGTACGCGAACGCACGTACATTTGCGAGTGAGTGCTTCAAAATGAGAATTGATACTGTAAGGGAAATGGCTCATAAGTGTAGTTACGTTGGTACATACTCAGTTGTACGCGAACGCACGTACATTTGCGAGTGAGTGCTTCAAAATAAGAATTGATACTGTAAGGGAAATTGCTCATAAGTGTAGTTACGTTGGTACATACTCAGTTGTACGCGAACGCACGTACATTTGCGAGTGAGTGCTTCAAAATAAGAATTGATACTGTAAGGGAAATTGCTCATAAGTGTAGTTATGTTGGTACATACTCAGTTGTACGCGAACGCACGTACATTTGCGAGTGAGTGCTTCAAAATAAGAATTGATACTGTAAGGGAAATTGCTCATAAGTGTAGTTACGTTGGTACATACTCAGTTGTACGCGAACGCACGTACATTTGCGAGTGAGTGCTTCAAAATAAGAATTGATACTGTAAGGGAAATTGCTCATAAGTGTAGTTACGTTGGTACATACTCAGTTGTACGCGAACGCACGTACATTTGCGAGTGAGTGCTTCAAAATAAGATTTGATACTGTAAGGGAAATTGCGCATAAGTGTAGTTACGTTGGTACATACTCAGTTGTACGCGAACGCACGTACATTTGCGAGTGAGTGCTTCAAAATGAGAATTGATACTGTAAGGGAAATGGCTCATAAGTGTAGTTACGTTGGTACATACTCAGTTGTACGCGAACGCACGTACATTTGCGAGTGAGTGCTTCAAAATAAGAATTGATACTGTAAGGGAAATTGCTCATAAGTGTAGTTACGTTGGTACATACTCAGTTGTACGCGAACGCACGTACATTTGCGAGTGAGTGCTTCAAAATGAAAATTGATACTGTAAGGGAAATGGCTCATAAGTGTAGTTACGTTGGTACATACTCAGTTGTACGCGAACGCACGTACATTTGCGAGTGAGTGCTTCAGAATAAGAACTGATACTGTAAGGGAAATGGCTCAAAAGTGTAGTTACGTTAGTACATACTCAGTTGTACGCGAACGCACGTACATTTGCGAGTGAGTGCTTCAAAATATGAACTGATACTGTAAGGGAAATGGCTCATAAGTGTAGTTACGTTGGTACATACTCAGTTGTACGCGAACGCACGTACATTTGCGAGTGAGTGCTACAAAATAAGAACTGATACTGTAAGGGAAATGGCTCATAAGTGTAGTTACGTTGGTACATACTCAGTTGTACGCAAACGCACGTACATTTGCGAGTGAGTGCTTCAAAATATGAACTGATACTGTAAGGGAAATGGCTCATAAGTGTAGTTACGTTGGTACATACTCAGTTGTACGCGAACGCACGTACATTTGCGAGTGAGTGCTTCAAAATAAGAACTGATACTGTAAGGGAAATAGCTCATAAGTGTAGTTACGTTGGTACATACTCAGTTGTACGCGAACGCACGTACATTTGCGAGTGAGTGCTTCAAAATATGAACTGATACTGTAAGGGAAATGGCTCATAAGTGTAGTTACGTTGGTACATACTCAGCTGTACGCGAACGCACGTACATTTGCGAGTGAGTTCTTCAAAATAAGAATTGATACTGTAAGGGAAATTGCTCATAAGTGTAGTTACGTTGGTACATACTCAGTTGTACGCGAACGCACGTACATTTGCGAGTGAGTGCTTCAAAATAAGAACTGACACAGTAAGGGAAATGGCTCATAAGTGTAGTTACGTTGGTACATACTCAGTTGTACGCGAACGCACGTACATTTGCGAGTGAGTGCTTCAAAATAAGAATTGATACTGTAAGGGAAATTGCTCATAAGTGTAGTTACGTTGGTACATACTCAGCTGTACGCGAACGCACGTACATTTGCGAGTGAGTGCTTCAAAATAAGAATTGATACTGTAAGGGAAATTGCTCATAAGTGTAGTTACGTTGGTACATACTCAGTTGTACGCGAACGCACGTACATTTGCGAGTGAGTGCTTCAAAATGAGAATTGATACTGTAAGGGAAATGGCTCATAAGTGTAGTTACGTTGGTACATACTCAGTTGTACGCGAACGCACGTACATTTGCGAGTGAGTGCTTCAAAATAAGAATTGATACTGTAAGGGAAATTGCTCATAAGTGTAGTTACGTTGGTACATACTCAGTTGTACGCGAACGCACGTACATTTGCGAGTGAGTGCTTCAAAATAAGAATTGATACTGTAAGGGAAATTGCTCATAAGTGTAGTTACGTTGGTACATACTCAGTTGTACGCGAACGCACGTACATTTGCGAGTGAGTGCTTCAAAATAAGAATTGATACTGTAAGGGAAATTGCTCATAAGTGTAGTTACGTTGGTACATACTCAGTTGTACGCGAACGCACGTACATTTGCGAGTGAGTGCTTCAAAATAAGAATTGATACTGTAAGGGAAATTGCTCATAAGTGTAGTTACGTTGGTACATACTCAGTTGTACGCGAACGCACGTACATTTGCGAGTGAGTGCTTCAAAATAAGATTTGATACTGTAAGGGAAATTGCGCATAAGTGTAGTTACGTTGGTACATACTCAGTTGTACGCGAACGCACGTACATTTGCGAGTGAGTGCTTCAAAATGAGAATTGATACTGTAAGGGAAATGGCTCATAAGTGTAGTTACGTTGGTACATACTCAGTTGTACGCGAACGCACGTACATTTGCGAGTGAGTGCTTCAAAATAAGAATTGATACTGTAAGGGAAATTGCTCATAAGTGTAGTTACGTTGGTACATACTCAGTTGTACGCGAACGCACGTACATTTGCGAGTGAGTTCTTCAAAATAAGAACTGATACTGTAAGGGAAATTGCGCATAAGTGTAGTTACGTTGGTACATACTCAGTTGTACGCGAACGCACGTACATTTGCGAGTGAGTGCTTCAAAATAAGAATTGATACTGTAAGGGAAATTGCTCATAAGTGTAGTTACGTTGGTACATACTCAGTTGTACGCGAACGCACGTACATTTGCGAGTGAGTGCTTCAGAATAAGAACTGATACTGTAAGGGAAATAGCTCATAAGTGTAGTTACGTTGGTACATACTCAGTTGTACGCGAACGCACGTACATTTGCGAGTGAGTGCTTCAAAATAAGAATTGATACTGTAAGGGAAATTGCTCATAAGTGTAGTTACGTTGGTACATACTCAGTTGTACGCGAACTTACGTACATTTGCGAGTGAGTGCTTCAAAATAAGAATTGATACTGTAAGGGAAATGGCTCATAAGTGTAGATACGTTGATACATACTCAGTTGTACGCGAACGCACGTACTTTTGCGAGTGAGTGCTTCAAAATAAGAACTGATACTCTAAGGGAAATTGCACATAAGTGTAGTTACGTTGGTACATACTCAGTTGTACGCGAACGCACGTACATTTGCGAGTGAGTGCTTCAGAATAAGAACTGATACTGTAAGGGAAATGGCTCATAAGTATAGTTACGTTGGTACATACTCAGTTGTACGCGAACGCACGTACATTTGCGAGTGAGTGCTTCAAATTAAGAATTGATACTGTAAGGGAAATTGCTCATAAGTGTAGTTACGTTGGTACATACTCAGTTGTACGCGAACGCACGTACATTTGCGAGTGAGTGCTTCAAAATGAGAATTGATACTGTAAGGGAAATGGCTCATAAGTGTAGTTACGTTGGTACATACTCAGTTGTACGCGAACGCATGTACATTTGCGAGTGAGTGCTTCAAAATAAGAATTGATACTGTAAGGGAAATTGCTCATAAGTGTAGTTACGTTGGTACATACTCAGTTGTACGCGAACGCACGTACATTTGCGAGTGAGTGCTTCAAAATGAGAATTGATACTGTAAGGGAAATGGCTCATAAGTGTAGTTACGTTGGTACATACTCAGTTGTACGCGAACGCACGTACATTTGCGAGTGAGTGCTTCAGAATAATAACTGATACTGTAAGGGAAATTGCTCATAAGTGTAGTTACGTTGGTACATACTCAGTTGTACGCGAACGCACGTACATTTGCGAGTGAGTGCTTCAAAATGAGAATTGATACTGTAAGGGAAATGGCTCATAAGTGTAGTTACGTTGGTACATACTCAGTTGTACGCGAACGCACGTACATTTGCGAGTGAGTGCTTCAAAATAAGAACTGATACTGTAAGGGAAATGGCTCATAAGTGTAGTTACGTTGGTACATACTCAGTTGTACGCGAACGCACGTACATTTGCGAGTGAGTGCTTCAAAATAAGAATTGATACTGTAAGGGAAATGGCTCATAAGTGTAGTTACGTTGGTACATACTCAGTTGTACGCGAACGCACGTACATTTGCGAGTGAGTGCTTCAAAATAAGAATTGATACTGTAAGGGAAATTGCTCATAAGTGTAGTTACGTTGGTACATACTCAGTTGTACGCGAACGCACGTACATTTGTGAGTGAGTGCTTCAAAATGAGAATTGATACTGTAAGGGAAATGGCTCATAAGTGTAGTTACGTTGGTACATACTCAGTTGTACGCGAACGCACGTACATTTGCGAGTGAGTGCTTCAAAATAAGAATTGATACTGTAAGGGAAATTGCTCATAAGTGTAGTTACGTTGGTACATACTCAGTTGTACGCGAACGCACGTACATTTGCGAGTGAGTGCTTCAAAATAAGAATTGATACTGTAAGGGAAATTGCTCATAAGTGTAGTTACGTTGGTACATACTCAGTTGTACGCGAACGCACGTACATTTGCGAGTGAGTGCTTCAAAATAAGAATTGATACTGTAAGGGAAATTGCGCATAAGTGTAGTTACGTTAGTACATACCCAGTTGTACGAGAACGCACGTGCATTGGTGAGTGAGTGCTTCAAAATAAGAATTGATACTGTAAGGGAAATGGCTCATAAGTGTAGTTACGTTGGTACATACTCAGTTGTACGCGAACGCACGTACATTTGCGAGTGAGTGCTTCAAAATAAGAATTGATACTGTAAGGGAAATTGCTCATAAGTGTAGTTACGTTGGTACATACTCAGTTGTACGCGAACGCACGTACATTTGCGAGCGAGTGCTTCAGAATAAGAATTGATACTGTAAGGGAAATTGCTCATAAGTGTAGTTACGTTGGTACGTACTCAGTTGTACGCGAACGCACGTACATTTGCGAGTGAGTGCTTCAAAATAAGAATTGATACTGTAAGGGAAATTGCTCATAAGTGTAGTTACGTTGGTACATACTCAGTTGTACGCAAACGCACGTACATTTGCGAGTGAGTGCTTCAAAATAAGAATTGATACTGTAAGGGAAATTGCTCATAAGTGTAGTTTCGTTAGTACATACCCAGTTGTACGAGAACGCACGTGCATTGGTGAGTGAGTGCTTCAAAATAAGCATTGATACTGTAAGGGAAATGGCTCATAAGTGTAGTCACGTTATTACATACTCAGTTGTACGCGAACGCACGTACATTTGCGAGTGAGTGCTTCAGAATAAGAACTGATACTGTAAGGGAAATGGCTCATAAGTGTAGTTACGTTGGTACATACTCAGTTGTACGCGAACACACGTACATTTGCGAGTGAGTGCTTCAAAATGAGAATTGATACTGTAAGGGAAATGGCTCATAAGTGTAGTTACGTTGGTACATACTCAGTTGTACGCGAACGCACGTACATTTGTGAGTGAGTGCTTCAAAATAAGAATTGATACTGTAAGGGAAATGGCTCATAAGTGTAGTTACGTTGGTACATACTCAGTTGTACGCGAACGCACGTACATTTGCGAGTGAGTGCTTCAAAATAAGAATTGATACTGTAAGGGAAATTGCTCATAAGTGTAGTTACGTTGGTACATACTCAGTTGTACGCGAACGCACGTACATTTGCGAGTGAGTGCTTCAAAATAAGAATTGATACTGTAAGGGAAATTGCTCATAAGTGTAGTTACGTTGGTACATACTCAGTTGTACGCGAACGCACGTACATTTGCGAGCGAGTGCTTCAGAATAAGAATTGATACTGTAAGGGAAATTGCTCATAAGTGTAGTTACGTTGGTACGTACTCAGTTGTACGCGAACGCACGTACATTTGCGAGTGAGTGCTTCAAAATAAGAATTGATACTGTAAGGGAAATTGCTCATAAGTGTAGTTACGTTGGTACATACTCAGTTGTACGCGAACGCACGTACATTTGCGAGTGAGTGCTTCAAAATAAGAATTGATACTGTAAGGGAAATTGCTCATAAGTGTAGTTTCGTTAGTACATACCCAGTTGTACGAGAACGCACGTGCATTGGTGAGTGAGTGCTTCAAAATAAGCATTGATACTGTAAGGGAAATGGCTCATAAGTGTAGTCACGTTATTACATACTCAGTTGTACGCGAACGCACGTACATTTGCGAGTGAGTGCTTCAGAATAAGAACTGATACTGTAAGGGAAATGGCTCATAAGTGTAGTTACGTTGGTACATACTCAGTTGTACGCGAACACACGTACATTTGCGAGTGAGTGCTTCAAAATGAGAATTAATACTGTAAGGGAAATGGCTCATAAGTGTAGTTACGTTGGTACATACTCAGTTGTACGCGAACGCACGTACATTTGCGAGTGAGTGCTTCAAAATAAGAATTGATACTGTAAGGGAAATTGCTCATAAGTGTAGTTACGTTGGTACATACTCAGTTGTACGCGAACGCACGTACATTTGCGAGTGAGTGCTTCAAAATAAGAATTGATACTGTAAGGGAAATTGCTCATAAGTGTAGTTACGTTGGTACATACTCAGTTGTACGCGAACGCACGTACATTTGCGAGTGAGGTCTTCAAAATGAGAATTGATACTGTAAGGGAAATGGCTCATAAGTGTAGTTACGTTGGTACATACTCAGTTGTACGCGAACGCACGTACATTTGCGAGTGAGTGCTTCAAAATAAGAACTGATACTGTAAGGGAAATGGCCCACAAGTGTAGTTACGTTGGTACATACTCAGTTGTACGCGAACGCACGTACATTTGCGAGTGAGTGCTTCAAAATAAGAATTGATACTGTAAGGGAAATTGCTCATAAGTGTAGTTACGTTGGTACATACTCAGTTGTACGCGAACGCACGTACATTTGCGAGCGAGTGCTTCAGAATAAGAATTGATACTGTAAGGGAAATTGCTCATAAGTGTAGTTACGTTGGTACGTACTCAGTTAAACGCGAACGCACGTACATTTGCGAGTGAGTGCTTCAAAATAAGAATTGATACTGTAAGGGAAATTGCTCATAAGTGTAGTTACGTTGGTACATACTCAGTTGTACGCGAACGCACGTACATTTGCGAGTGAGTGCTTCAAAATAAGAATTGATACTGTAAGGGAAATTGCTCATAAGTGTAGTTTCGTTAGTACATACCCAGTTGTACGAGAACGCACGTGCATTGGTGAGTGAGTGCTTCAAAATAAGCATTGATACTGTAAGGGAAATTGCTCATAAGTGTAGTCACGTTGGTACATACTCAGTTGTACGCGAACGCACGTACATTTGCGAGTGAGTGCTTCAGAATAAGAACTGATACTGTAAGGGAAATTGCTCATAAGTGTAGTTACGTTGGTACATACTCAGTTGTACGCGAACGCACGTACATTTGCGAGTGAGTGCTTCAAAATAAGAATTGATACTGTAAGGGAAATTGCTCATAAGTGTAGTTTCGTTAGTACATACCCAGTTGTACGAGAACGCACGTGCATTGGTGAGTGAGTGCTTCAAAATAAGCATTGATACTGTAAGGGAAATGGCTCATAAGTGTAGTCACGTTATTTCATACTCAGTTGTACGCGAACGCACGTACATTTGCGAGTGAGTGCTTCAGAATAAGAACTGATACTGTAAGGGAAATGGCTCATAAGTGTAGTTACGTTGGTACATACTCAGTTGTACGCGAACACACGTACATTTGCGAGTGAGTGCTTCAAAATGAGAATTGATACTGTAATGGAAATGGCTCATAAGTGTAGTTACGTTGGTACATACTCAGTTGTACGCGAACGCACGTACATTTGCGAGTGAGTGCTTCAAAATAAGAATTGATACTGTAAGGGAAATTGCTCATAAGTGTAGTTACGTTGGTACATACTCAGTTGTACGCGAACGCACGTACATTTGCGAGTGAGTGCTTCAAAATAAGAATTGATACTGTAAGGGAAATTGCTCATAAGTGTAGTTACGTTGGTACATACTCAGTTGTACGCGAACGCACGTACATTTGCGAGTGAGGTCTTCAAAATGAGAATTGATACTGTAAGGGAAATGGCTCATAAGTGTAGTTACGTTGGTACATACTCAGTTGTACGCGAACGCACGTACATTTGCGAGTGAGTGCTTCAAAATAAGAACTGATACTGTAAGGGAAATGGCCCATAAGTGTAGTTACGTTGGTACATACTCAGTTGTACGCGAACGCACGTACATTTGCGAGTGAGTGCTTCAAAATAAGAATTGATACTGTAAGGGAAATTGCGCATAAGTGTAGTTACGTTAGTACATACCCAGTTGTACGAGAACGCACGTGCATTGGTGAGTGAGTGCTTCAAAATAAGAATTGATACTGTAAGGGAAATGGCTCATAAGTGTAGTTACGTTGGTACATACTCAGTTGTACGCGAACGCACGTACATTTGCGAGTGAGTGCTTCAAAATAAGAATTGATACTGTAAGGGAAATTGCTCATAAGTGTAGTTACGTTGGTACATACTCAGTTGTACGCGAACGCACGTACATTTGCGAGTGAGTGCTTCAAAATAAGAATTGATACTGTAAGGGAAATTGCTCATAAGTGTAGTTACGTTGGTACATACTCAGTTGTACGCGAACGCACGTACATTTGCGAGCGAGTGCTTCAGAATAAGAATTGATACTGTAAGGGAAATTGCTCATAAGTGTAGTTACGTTGGTACGTACTCAGTTGTACGCGAACGCACGTACATTTGCGAGTGAGTGCTTCAAAATAAGAATTGATACTGTAAGGGAAATTGCTCATAAGTGTAGTTACGTTGGTACATACTCAGTTGTACGCGAACGCACGTACATTTGCGAGTGAGTGCTTCAAAATAAGAATTGATACTGTAAGGGAAATTGCTCATAAGTGTAGTTTCGTTAGTACATACCCAGTTGTACGAGAACGCACGTGCATTGGTGAGTGAGTGCTTCAAAATAAGCATTGATACTGTAAGGGAAATGGCTCATAAGTGTAGTCACGTTATTACATACTCAGTTGTACGCGAACGCACGTACATTTGCGAGTGAGTGCTTCAGAATAAGAACTGATACTGTAAGGGAAATGGCTCATAAGTGTAGTTACGTTGGTACATACTCAGTTGTACGCGAACACACGTACATTTGCGAGTGAGTGCTTCAAAATGAGAATTAATACTGTAAGGGAAATGGCTCATAAGTGTAGTTACGTTGGTACATACTCAGTTGTACGCGAACGCACGTACATTTGCGAGTGAGTGCTTCAAAATAAGAATTGATACTGTAAGGGAAATTGCTCATAAGTGTAGTTACGTTGGTACATACTCAGTTGTACGCGAACGCACGTACATTTGCGAGTGAGTGCTTCAAAATAAGAATTGATACTGTAAGGGAAATTGCTCATAAGTGTAGTTACGTTGGTACATACTCAGTTGTACGCGAACGCACGTACATTTGCGAGTGAGGTCTTCAAAATGAGAATTGATACTGTAAGGGAAATGGCTCATAAGTGTAGTTACGTTGGTACATACTCAGTTGTACGCGAACGCACGTACATTTGCGAGTGAGTGCTTCAAAATAAGAACTGATACTGTAAGGGAAATTGCTCATAAGTGTAGTTACGTTGGTATGTACTCAGTTAAACGCGAACGCACGTACATTTGCGAGTGAGTGCTTCAAAATAAGAATTGATACTGTAAGGGAAATTGCTCATAAGTGTAGTTACGTTGGTACATACTCAGTTGTACGCGAACGCACGTACATTTGCGAGTGAGTGCTTCAAAATAAGAATTGATACTGTAAGGGAAATTGCTCATAAGTGTAGTTTCGTTAGTACATACCCAGTTGTACGAGAACGCACGTGCATTGGTGAGTGAGTGCTTCAAAATAAGCATTGATACTGTAAGGGAAATGGCTCATAAGTGTAGTTACGTTGGTACATACTCAGTTGTACGCGAACGCATGTACATTTGCGAGTGAGTGCTTCAAAATAAGAATTGATACTGTAAGGGAAATTGCTCATAAGTGTAGTTACGTTGGTACATACTCAGTTGTACGCGAACGCACGTACATTTGCGAGTGAGTGCTTCAAAATGAGAATTGATACTGTAAGGGAAATGGCTCATAAGTGTAGTTACGTTGGTACATACTCAGTTGTACGCGAACGCACGTACATTTGCGAGTGAGTGCTTCAGAATAATAACTGATACTGTAAGGGAAATTGCTCATAAGTGTAGTTACGTTGGTACATACTCAGTTGTACGCGAACGCACGTACATTTGCGAGTGAGTGCTTCAAAATGAGAATTGATACTGTAAGGGAAATGGCTCATAAGTGTAGTTACGTTGGTACATACTCAGTTGTACGCGAACGCACGTACATTTGCGAGTGAGTGCTTCAAAATAAGAACTGATACTGTAAGGGAAATGGCTCATAAGTGTAGTTACGTTGGTACATACTCAGTTGTACGCGAACGCACGTACATTTGCGAGTGAGTGCTTCAAAATAAGAATTGATACTGTAAGGGAAATGGCTCATAAGTGTAGTTACGTTGGTACATACTCAGTTGTACGCGAACGCACGTACATTTGCGAGTGAGTGCTTCAAAATAAGAATTGATACTGTAAGGGAAATTGCTCATAAGTGTAGTTACGTTGGTACATACTCAGTTGTACGCGAACGCACGTACATTTGTGAGTGAGTGCTTCAAAATGAGAATTGATACTGTAAGGGAAATGGCTCATAAGTGTAGTTACGTTGGTACATACTCAGTTGTACGCGAACGCACGTACATTTGCGAGTGAGTGCTTCAAAATAAGAATTGATACTGTAAGGGAAATTGCTCATAAGTGTAGTTACGTTGGTACATACTCAGTTGTACGCGAACGCACGTACATTTGCGAGTGAGTGCTTCAAAATAAGAATTGATACTGTAAGGGAAATTGCTCATAAGTGTAGTTACGTTGGTACATACTCAGTTGTACGCGAACGCACGTACATTTGCGAGTGAGTGCTTCAAAATAAGAATTGATACTGTAAGGGAAATTGCTCATAAGTGTAGTTACGTTGGTACATACTCAGTTGTAAGCGAACGCACGTACATTTGCGAGTGAGTGCTTCAAAATAAGAATTGATACTGTAAGGGAAATTGCTCATAAGTGTAGTTACGTTGGTACATACTCAGTTGTACGCGAACGCACGTACATTTGCGAGTGAGTGCTTCAAAATAAGAATTGATACTGTAAGGGAAATTGCGCATAAGTGTAGTTACGTTAGTACATACCCAGTTGTACGAGAACGCACGTGCATTGGTGAGTGAGTGCTTCAAAATAAGAATTGATACTGTAAGGGAAATGGCTCATAAGTGTAGTTACGTTGGTACATACTCAGTTGTACGCGAACGCACGTACATTTGCGAGTGAGTGCTTCAAAATAAGAATTGATACTGTAAGGGAAATTGCTCATAAGTGTAGTTACGTTGGTACATACTCAGTTGTACGCGAACGCACGTACATTTGCGAGTGAGTGCTTCAAAATAAGAATTGATACTGTAAGGGAAATTGCTCATAAGTGTAGTTACGTTGGTACATACTCAGTTGTACGCGAACGCACGTACATTTGCGAGCGAGTGCTTCAGAATAAGAATTGATACTGTAAGGGAAATTGCTCATAAGTGTAGTTACGTTGGTACGTACTCAGTTGTACGCGAACGCACGTACATTTGCGAGTGAGTGCTTCAAAATAAGAATTGATACTGTAAGGGAAATTGCTCATAAGTGTAGTTACGTTGGTACATACTCAGTTGTACGCGAACGCACGTACATTTGCGAGTGAGTGCTTCAAAATAAGAATTGATACTGTAAGGGAAATTGCTCATAAGTGTAGTTTCGTTAGTACATACCCAGTTGTACGAGAACGCACGTGCATTGGTGAGTGAGTGCTTCAAAATAAGCATTGATACTGTAAGGGAAATGGCTCATAAGTGTAGTCACGTTATTACATACTCAGTTGTACGCGAACGCACGTACATTTGCGAGTGAGTGCTTCAGAATAAGAACTGATACTGTAAGGGAAATGGCTCATAAGCGTAGTTACGTTGGTACATACTCAGTTGTACGCGAACACACGTACATTTGCGAGTGAGTGCTTCAAAATGAGAATTGATACTGTAAGGGAAATGGCTCATAAGTGTAGTTACGTTGGTACATACTCAGTTGTACGCGAACGCACGTACATTTGCGAGTGAGTGCTTCAAAATAAGAATTGATACTGTAAGGGAAATGGCTCATAAGTGTAGTTACGTTGGTACATACTCAGTTGTACGCGAACGCACGTACATTTGCGAGTGAGTGCTTCAAAATAAGAATTGATACTGTAAGGGAAATTGCTCATAAGTGTAGTTACGTTGGTACATACTCAGTTGTACGCGAACGCACGTACATTTGCGAGTGAGTGCTTCAAAATAAGAATTGATACTGTAAGGGAAATTGCTCATAAGTGTAGTTACGTTGGTACATACTCAGTTGTACGCGAACGCACGTACATTTGCGAGCGAGTGCTTCAGAATAAGAATTGATACTGTAAGGGAAATTGCTCATAAGTGTAGTTACGTTGGTACGTACTCAGTTGTACGCGAACGCACGTACATTTGCGAGTGAGTGCTTCAAAATAAGAATTGATACTGTAAGGGAAATTGCTCATAAGTGTAGTTACGTTGGTACATACTCAGTTGTACGCGAACGCACGTACATTTGCGAGTGAGTGCTTCAAAATAAGAATTGATACTGTAAGGGAAATTGCTCATAAGTGTAGTTTCGTTAGTACATACCCAGTTGTACGAGAACGCACGTGCATTGGTGAGTGAGTGCTTCAAAATAAGCATTGATACTGTAAGGGAAATGGCTCATAAGTGTAGTCACGTTATTACATACTCAGTTGTACGCGAACGCACGTACATTTGCGAGTGAGTGCTTCAGAATAAGAACTGATACTGTAAGGGAAATGGCTCATAAGTGTAGTTACGTTGGTACATACTCAGTTGTACGCGAACACACGTACATTTGCGAGTGAGTGCTTCAAAATGAGAATTAATACTGTAAGGGAAATGGCTCATAAGTGTAGTTACGTTGGTACATACTCAGTTGTACGCGAACGCACGTACATTTGCGAGTGAGTGCTTCAAAATAAGAATTGATACTGTAAGGGAAATTGCTCATAAGTGTAGTTACGTTGGTACATACTCAGTTGTACGCGAACGCACGTACATTTGCGAGTGAGTGCTTCAAAATAAGAATTGATACTGTAAGGGAAATTGCTCATAAGTGTAGTTACGTTGGTACATACTCAGTTGTACGCGAACGCACGTACATTTGCGAGTGAGGTCTTCAAAATGAGAATTGATACTGTAAGGGAAATGGCTCATAAGTGTAGTTACGTTGGTACATACTCAGTTGTACGCGAACGCACGTACATTTGCGAGTGAGTGCTTCAAAATAAGAACTGATACTGTAAGGGAAATGGCCCACAAGTGTAGTTACGTTGGTACATACTCAGTTGTACGCGAACGCACGTACATTTGCGAGTGAGTGCTTCAAAATAAGAATTGATACTGTAAGGGAAATTGCTCATAAGTGTAGTTACGTTGGTACATACTCAGTTGTACGCGAACGCACGTACATTTGCGAGCGAGTGCTTCAGAATAAGAATTGATACTGTAAGGGAAATTGCTCATAAGTGTAGTTACGTTGGTACGTACTCAGTTAAACGCGAACGCACGTACATTTGCGAGTGAGTGCTTCAAAATAAGAATTGATACTGTAAGGGAAATTGCTCATAAGTGTAGTTACGTTGGTACATACTCAGTTGTACGCGAACGCACGTACATTTGCGAGTGAGTGCTTCAAAATAAGAATTGATACTGTAAGGGAAATTGCTCATAAGTGTAGTTCCGTTAGTACATACCCAGTTGTACGAGAACGCACGTGCATTGGTGAGTGAGTGCTTCAAAATAAGCATTGATACTGTAAGGGAAATTGCTCATAAGTGTAGTCACGTTGGTACATACTCAGTTGTACGCGAACGCACGTACATTTGCGAGTGAGTGCTTCAGAATAAGAACTGATACTGTAAGGGAAATTGCTCATAAGTGTAGTTACGTTGGTACATACTCAGTTGTACGCGAACGCACGTACATTTGCGAGTGAGTGCTTCAAAATAAGAATTGATACTGTAAGGGAAATTGCTCATAAGTGTAGTTTCGTTAGTACATACCCAGTTGTACGAGAACGCACGTGCATTGGTGAGTGAGTGCTTCAAAATAAGCATTGATACTGTAAGGGAAATGGCTCATAAGTGTAGTCACGTTATTTCATACTCAGTTGTACGCGAACGCACGTACATTTGCGAGTGAGTGCTTCAGAATAAGAACTGATACTGTAAGGGAAATGGCTCATAAGTGTAGTTACGTTGGTACATACTCAGTTGTACGCGAACACACGTACATTTGCGAGTGAGTGCTTCAAAATGAGAATTGATACTGTAATGGAAATGGCTCATAAGTGTAGTTACGTTGGTACATACTCAGTTGTACGCGAACGCACGTACATTTGCGAGTGAGTGCTTCAAAATAAGAATTGATACTGTAAGGGAAATTGCTCATAAGTGTAGTTACGTTGGTACATACTCAGTTGTACGCGAACGCACGTACATTTGCGAGTGAGTGCTTCAAAATAAGAATTGATACTGTAAGGGAAATTGCTCATAAGTGTAGTTACGTTGGTACATACTCAGTTGTACGCGAACGCACGTACATTTGCGAGTGAGGTCTTCAAAATGAGAATTGATACTGTAAGGGAAATGGCTCATAAGTGTAGTTACGTTGGTACATACTCAGTTGTACGCGAACGCACGTACATTTGCGAGTGAGTGCTTCAAAATAAGAACTGATACTGTAAGGGAAATGGCCCATAAGTGTAGTTACGTTGGTACATACTCAGTTGTACGCGAACGCACGTACATTTGCGAGTGAGTGCTTCAAAATAAGAATTGATACTGTAAGGGAAATTGCGCATAAGTGTAGTTACGTTAGTACATACCCAGTTGTACGAGAACGCACGTGCATTGGTGAGTGAGTGCTTCAAAATAAGAATTGATACTGTAAGGGAAATGGCTCATAAGTGTAGTTACGTTGGTACATACTCAGTTGTACGCGAACGCACGTACATTTGCGAGTGAGTGCTTCAAAATAAGAATTGATACTGTAAGGGAAATTGCTCATAAGTGTAGTTACGTTGGTACATACTCAGTTGTACGCGAACGCACGTACATTTGCGAGTGAGTGCTTCAAAATAAGAATTGATACTGTAAGGGAAATTGCTCATAAGTGTAGTTACGTTGGTACATACTCAGTTGTACGCGAACGCACGTACATTTGCGAGCGAGTGCTTCAGAATAAGAATTGATACTGTAAGGGAAATTGCTCATAAGTGTAGTTACGTTGGTACGTACTCAGTTGTACGCGAACGCACGTACATTTGCGAGTGAGTGCTTCAAAATAAGAATTGATACTGTAAGGGAAATTGCTCATAAGTGTAGTTACGTTGGTACATACTCAGTTGTACGCGAACGCACGTACATTTGCGAGTGAGTGCTTCAAAATAAGAATTGATACTGTAAGGGAAATTGCTCATAAGTGTAGTTTCGTTAGTACATACCCAGTTGTACGAGAACGCACGTGCATTGGTGAGTGAGTGCTTCAAAATAAGCATTGATACTGTAAGGGAAATGGCTCATAAGTGTAGTTACGTTGGTACATACTCAGTTGTACGCGAACGCACGTACATTTGCGAGTGAGTGCTTCAAAATAAGAATTGATACAGTAAGGGAAATGGCTCATGAGTGTAGTTATGTTGGTACATACTCAGTTGTACGCGAACGCACGTACATTTTCGAGTGAGTGCTTCAAAATAAGAATTGATACTGTAAGGGAAATGGCTCATAAGTGTAGTCACGTTGGTACATACTCAGTTGTACGCGAACGCACGTACATTTGCGAGTGAGTGCTTCAGAATAAGAACTGATACTGTAAGGGAAATTGCTCATAAGTGTAGTTACGTTGGTACATACTCAGTTGTACGCGAACGCACGTACATTTGCGAGTGAGTGCTTCAAAATGAGAATAGATACTGTAAGGGAAATGGCTCATAAGTGTAGTTACGTTGGTACATACTCAGTTGTACGCGAACGCACGTACATTTGCGAGTGAGTGCTTCAAAATAAGAACTGATACTGTAAGGGAAATGGCTCATAAGTGTAGTTACGTTGGTACATACTCAGTTGTACGCGAACGCACGTACATTTGCGAGTGAGTGCTTCAAAATAAGAATTGATACTGTAAGGGAAATTGGTCATAAGTGTAGTTACGTTGGTACATACTCAGTTGTACGCGAACACACGTACATTTGCGAGTGAGTGCTTCAAAATAAGAATTGATACTGTAAGGGAAATTGCTCATAAGTGTAGTTACGTTGGTACATACTCAGTTGTACGCGAACGCACGTACATTTGCGAGTGAGTGCTTCAAAATAAGAATTGATACTGTAAGGGAAATTGCGCATAAGTGTAGTTACGTTAGTACATACCCAGTTGTACGAGAACGCACGTGCATTGGTGAGTGAGTGCTTCAAAATAAGAATTGATACTGTAAGGGAAATTGCTCATAAGTGTAGTTACGTTGGTTCATACTCAGTTGTACGCGAACGCACGTACATTTGCGAGTGAGTGCTTCAAAATAAGAATTGATACTGTAAGGGAAATTGCTCATAAGTGTAGTTACGTTGGTACATACTCAGTTGTACGCGAACGCACGTACATTTGCGAGTGAGTGCTTCAAAATAAGAATTGATACTGTAAGGGAAATGGCTCATAAGTGTAGTTACGTTGGTACATACTCAGTTGTACGCGAACGCACGTACATTTGCGAGTGAGTGCTTCAGAATAAGAACTGATACTGTAAGGGAAATGGCTCATAAGTGTAGTTACGTTGGTACATACTCAGTTGTACACGAACGCACGTACATTTGCGAGTGAGTGCTTCAAAATGAGAATTGATACTGTAAGGGAAATGGCTCATAAGTGTAGTTAAGTTGTTACATACTCAGTTGAACGCGAACGCACGTACATTTGCGAGTGAGTGCTTCAAAATAAGAATTGATACTGTAAGGGAAATTGCTCATAAGTGTAGTTACGTTGGTACATACTCAGTTGTACGCGAACGCACGTACATTTGCGAGTGAGTGCTTCAAAATAAGAATTGATACTGTAAGGGAAATTGCTCATAAGTGTAGTTACGTTGGTACATACTCAGTTGTACGCGAACGCACGTACATTTGCGAGTGAGGTCTTCAAAATGAGAATTGATACTGTAAGGGAAATGGCTCATAAGTGTAGTTACGTTGGTACATACTCAGTTGTACGCGAACGCACGTACATTTGCGAGTGAGTGCTTCAAAATAAGAACTGATACTGTAAGGGAAATGGCTCATAAGTGTAGTTACGTTGGTACATACTCAGTTGTACGCGAACGCACGTACATTTGCGAGTGAGTGCTTCAAAATAAGAATTGATACTGTAAGGGAAATTGCTCATAAGTGTAGTTACGTTGGTACATACTCAGTTGTACGCGAACTCACGTACATTTGCGAGCGAGTGCTTCAGAATAAGAATTGATACTGTAAGGGAAATTGCTCATAAGTGTAGTTACGTTGGTACATACTCAGTTGTACGCGAACGCACGTACATTTGCGAGTGAGTGCTTCAAAATAAGAATTGATACTGTAAGGAAAATTGCTCATAAGTGTAGTTACGTTGGTTCATACTCAGTTGTACGCGAACGCACGTACATTTGCGAGTGAGTGCTTCAAAATAAGAATTGATACTGTAAGGGAAATTGCTCATAAGTGTAGTTTCGTTAGTACATACCCAGTTGTACGAGAACGCACGAACATTGGTGAGTGAGTGCTTCAAAATAAGCATTGATACTGTAAGGGAAATGGCTCATAAGTGTAGTTACGTTGGTACATACTCAGTTGTACGCGAACGCACGTACATTTGCGAGTGAGTGCTTCAAAATAAGAATTGATACTGTAAGGGAAATTGCTCATAAGTGTAGTTACGTTGGTACATACTCAGTTGTACGCGAACGCACGTACATTTGCGAGTGAGTGCTTCAAAATAAGAATTGATACTGTAAGGGAAATGGCTCATAAGTGTAGTCACGTTGGTACATACTCAGTTGTACGCGAACGCACGTACATTTGCGAGTGAGTGCTTCAGAATAAGAACTGATACTGTAAGGGAAATGGCTCATAAGTGTAGTTACGTTGGTACATACTCAGTTGTACGCGAACGCACGTACATTTGCTTGTGAGTGCTTCAAAATGAGAATTGATACTGTAAGGGAAATGGCTCATAAGTGTAGTTACGTTGGTACATACTCAGTTGTACGCGAACGCACGTACATTTGCGAGTGAGTGCTCCAAAATGAGAATAGATACTGTAAGGGAAATGGCTCATAAGTGTAGTTACGTTGGTACATACTCAGTTGTACGCGAACGCACGTACATTTGCGAGTGAGTGCTTCAAAATAAGAACTGATACTGTAAGGGAAATGGCTCATAAGTGTAGTTACGTTGGTACATACTCAGTTGTACGCGAACGCACGTACATTTGCGAGTGAGTGCTTCAAAATAAGAATTGATACTGTAAGGGAAATTGCTCATAAGTGTAGTTACGTTGGTACATACTCAGTTGTACGCGAACGCACGTACATTTGCGAGTGAGTGCTTCAAAATAAGAATTGATACTGTAAGGGAAATTGCTCATAAGTGTCGTTACGTTGGTACATACTCAGTTGTACGCGAACGCACGTACATTTGCGAGTGAGTGCTTCAAAATAAGAATTGATACTGTAAGGGAAATTGCTCATAAGTGTAGTTACGTTGGTACATACTCAGTTGTACGCGAACGCACGTACATTTGCGAGTGAGTGCTTCAAAATAAGAATTGATACTGTAAGGGAAATTAATCATAAGTGTAGTTACGTTGGTACATACTCAGTTGTACTCGAACGCACGTACATTTGCGAGTGAGTGGTTCAAAATAAGAATTGATACTGTAAGGGAAATGGCTCATAAGTGTAGTTACGTTGGTACATACTCAGTTGTACGCGAACGCACGTACATTTGCGAGTGAGTGCTTCAAAATAAGAATTGATACTGTAAGGGAAATTGCTCATAAGTGTAGTTACGTTGGTACATACTCAGTCGTACGCGAACGCACGTACATTTGCGAGTGAGTGCTTCAAAATAAGAATTGATACTGTAAGGGAAATTGCGCATAAGTGTAGTTACGTTAGTACATATCCAGTTGTACGAGAACGCACGTGCATTGGTGAGTGAGTGCTTCAAAATAAGAATTGATACTGTAAGGGAAATGGCTCATAAGTGTAGTTATGTTGGTACATACTCAGTTGTACGCGAACGCACGTACATTTGCGAGTGAGTGCTTCAAAATAAGAATTGATACTGTAAGGGAAATGGCTCATAAGTGTAGTCACGTTGGTACATACTCAGTTGTACGCGAACGCACGTACATTTGCGAGTGAGTGCTTCAGAATAAGAACTGATACTGTAAGGGAAATGGCTCATAAGTGTGGTTACGTTGGTACATACTCAGTTGTACGCGAACGCACGTATATTTGCGAGTGAGTGCTTCAAAATGAGAATTGATACTGTAAGGGAAATGGCTCATAAGTGTAGTTACGTTGGTACATACTCAGTTGTACGCGAACGCACGTACATTAGCGAGTGAGTGCTTCAGAATAAGAACTGATACTGTAAGGGAAATGTCTCATAAGTGTAGTTACGTTGGTACATACTCAGTTGATCGCGAACGCACGTACATTTGCGAGTGAGTGCTTCAGAATAAGAACTGATACTGTAAGGGAAATGGCTCATAAGTGTAGTTACGTTGGTACATACTCAGTTGTACGCGAACGCACGTATATTTGCGAGTGAGTGCTTCAAAATGAGAATTGATACTCTAAGGGAAATGGCTCATAAGTGTAGTTACGTTGGTACATACTCAGTTGTACGCGAACGCACGTACATTTGCGAGTGAGTGCTTCAAAATAAGAACTGATACTGTAAGGGAAATGGCCCATAAGTGTAGTTACGTTGGTACATACTCAGTTGTACGCGAACGCACGTACATTTGCGAGTGAGTGCTTCAGAATAAGAACTGATACTGTAAGGGAAATGGCTCCTAAGTGTAGTTACGTTGGTACATACTCAGTTGTACGCGAACGCACGTATATTTGCGAGTGAGTGCTTCAAAATAAGAATTGATACTGTAAGGGAAATGGCTCATAAGTGTAGTTACGTTGGTACATACTCAGTTGTACGCGAACGCACGTACATTTGCGAGTGAGTGCTTCAGAATAAGAACTGATACTGTAAGTGAAATGGCCCATAAGTGTAGTTACGTTGGTACATACTGAGTTGTACGCGAACGCACGTACATTTGTGAGTGAGTGCTTCAAAATAAGAATTGATACTGTAAGGGAAATTGCTCATAAGTGTAGTTACGTTGGTACATACTCAGTTGTACGCGAACGCACGTACATTTGCGAGTGACTGCTTCAGAATAAGAACTGATACTGTAAGGGAAATGGCTCATAAGTGTAGTTACGTTGGTACATACTCAGTTGTACGCGAACGCACGTACATTTGCGAGTGAGTGCTTCAAAATAAGAATTGATACTGTAAGGGAAATTGCTCATAAGTGTAGTTACGTTGGTACATACTCAGTTGTACGCGAACGCACGTACATTTTCGAGTGAGTGCTTCAAAATAAGAATTGATACTGTAAGGGAAATGGCTCATAAGTGTAGTTACGTTGGTACATACTCAGTTGTACGCGAACGCACGTACATTTGCGAGTGAGTGGTTCAAAATAAGAATTGATACTGTAAGGGAAATTGCTCATAAGTGTAGTTACGTTGGTACATACTCAGTTGTACGCGAACGCACGTACATTTGCGAGTGAGTGCTTCAAAATGAGAATTGATACTGAAAGGGAAATGGCTCATAAGTGTAGTTACGTTGGTACATACTCAGTTGTACGCGAACGCACGTACATTTGCGAGTGAGTGCTTCAAAATAAGAATTGATACTGTAAGGGAAATTGCTCATAAGTGTAGTTACGTTGGTACATACTCAGTTGTACGCGAACGCACGTACATTTGCGAGTGAGTGCTTCAAGATGAGAATTGATACTGTAAGGGAAATGGCTCATAAGTGTAGTTACGTTGGTACATACTCAGTTGTACGCGAACGCACGTACATTTGCGAGTGAGTGCTTCAAAATGAGAATTGATACTGTAAGGGAAATGGCTCATAAGTGTAGTTACGTTGGTACATACTCAGTTGTACGCGAACGCACGTACATTTGCGAGTGAGTGCTTCAAAATGAGAATTGATACTGTAAGGGAAATAGCTCATAAGTGTAGTTACGTTGGTACATACTCAGTTGTACGCGAACGCACGTACATTTGCGAGTGAGTGCTTCAAAATAAGAACTGATACTGTAACGGAAATGGCTCATAAGTGTAGTTACGTTGGTACATACTCAGTTGTACGCGAACGCACGTACATTTGCGAGTGAGTGCTTCAAAATAAGAATTGATACTGTAAGGGAAATTGCTCATAAGTGTAGTTACGTTGGTACATACTCAGTTGTACGCGAACGCACGTACATTTGCGAGTGAGTGCTTCAAAATGAGAATTGATACTGTAAGGGAAATTGCTCATAAGTGTAGTTACGTTGGTACATACTCAGTTGTACGCGAACGCACGTACATTTGCGAGTGAGTGCTTCAAAATGAGAATTGATACTGTAAGGGAAATGGCTCATAAGTGTAGTTACGTTGGTACATACTCAGTTGTACGCGAACGCACGTACATTTGCGAGTGAGTGCTTCAAAATAAGAATTGATACTGTAAGGGAAATTGCTCATAGGTGTAGTTACGTATGTACATACTCAGTTGTACGCGAACGCACGTACATTTGCGAGTGAGTGCTTCAAAATAAGAATTGATACTGTAAGGGAAATTGCTCATAAGTGTAGTTACGTTGGTACATACTCAGTTGTACGCGAACGCACGTACATTTGCGAGTGAGTGCTTCAAAATAAGAATTGATACTGTAAGGGAAATTGCTCATAAGTGTAGTTACGTTGGTACATACTCAGTTGTACGCGAACGCACGTACATTTGCGAGTAAGTGCTTCAAAATAAGAATTGATACTGTAAGGGAAATTGCTCATAAGTGTAGTTACGTTGGTACATACTCAGTTGTACGCGAACGCACGTACATTTGCGAGTGAGTGCTTCAAAATAAGAATTGATACTGTAAGGGAAATTGCGCATAAGTGTAGTTACGTTAGTACATACCCAGTTGTACGAGAACGCACGTGCATTGGTGAGTGAGTGCTTCAAAATAAGAATTGATACTGTAAGGGAAATGGCTCATAAGTGTAGTTACGTTGGTACATACTCAGTTGTACGCGAACGCACGTACATTTGCGAGTGAGTGCTTCAAAATAAGAATTGATACTAAAGGGAAATTGCTCATAAGTGTAGTTACGTTGGTACATACTCAGTTGTACGCGAACGCACGTACATTTGCGAGTGAGTGCTTCGAAATAAGAATTGATACTGTAAGGGAAATGGCTCATAAGTGTAGTCACGTTGGTACATACTCAGTTGTACGCGAACGCACGTACATTTGCGAGTGAGTGCTTCAGAATAAGAACTGATACTGTAAGGGAAATGGCTCATAAGTGTAGTTACGTTGGTACATACTCAGTTGTACGCGAACGCACGTTCATTTGCGAGTGAGTGCTTCAAAATGAGAATTGATACTGTAAGGGAAATGGCTCATAAGTGTAGTTACGTTGGTACATACTCAGTTGTACGCGAACGCACGTACATTTGCGAGTGAGTGCTTCAAAATAAGAATTGATACTGTAAGGGAAATTGCTCATAAGTATAGTTACGTTGGTACATACTCAGTTGTACGCGAACGCACGTACATTTGCGAGTGAGTGCTTCAAAATAAGAATTGATACTGTAAGGGAAATTGCTCATAAGTGTAGTTACGTTGGTACATACTCAGTTGTACGCGAACACACGTACATTTGCGAGTGAGTGCTTCAAAATGAGAATTGATACTGTAAGGGAAATGGCTCATAAGTGTAGTTACGTTGGTACATACTCAGTTGTACGCGAACGCACGTACATTTGCGAGTGAGTGCTTCAAAATAAGAACTGATACTGTAAGGGAAATGGCTCATAAGTGTAGTTACGTTGGTACATACTCAGTTGTACGCGAACGCACGTACATTTGCGAGTGAGTGCTTCAAAATAAGAATTGATACTGTAAGGGAAATTGCTCATAAGTGTAGTTACGTTGGTACATACTCAGTTGTACGCGAACGCACGTACATTTGCGAGTGAGTGCTTCAAAATAAGAATTGATACTGTAAGGGAAATTGCTCATAAGTGTAGTTACGTTGGTACATACTCAGTTGTACGCGAACGCACGTACATTTGCGAGTGAGTGCTTCAAAATAAGAATTGATACTGTAAGGGAAATGGCTCATAAGTGTAGTTACGTTGGTACATACTCAGTTGTACGCGAACGCACGTACATTTGCGAGTGAGTGCTTCAAAATAAGAATTGATACTGTAAGGGAAATTGCGCATAAGTGTAGTTACGTTAGTACATACCCAGTTGTACGAGAACGCATGTGCATTGGTGAGTGAGTGCTTCAAAATAAGAATTGATACTGTAAGGGAAATGGCTCATAAGTGTAGTTATGTTGGTACATACTCAGTTGTACACGAACGCACGTACATTTGCGAGTGAGTGCTTCAAAATAAGAATTGATACTGTAAGGGAAATTGCTCATAAGTGTAGTTACGATGGTACATACTCAGTTGTACGCGAACGCACGTACATTTGCGAGTGAGTGCTTCAAAATAAGAATTGATACTATAAGGGAAATGGCTCATAAGTGTAGTCACGTTGGTACATACTCAGTTGTACGCGAACGCACGTACATTTGCGAGTGAGTGCTTCAGAATAAGAACTGATACTGTAAGGGAAATGGCTCATAAGTGTAGTTACGTTGGTACATACTCAGTTGTACGCGAACGCACCTACATTTGCGAGTGAGTGCTTCAAAATGAGAATTGATACTGTAAGGGAAATGGCTCATAAGTGTAGTTACGTTGGTACATACTCAGTTGTACGCGAACGCACGTACATTTGCGAGTTAGTGCTTCAAAATAAGAATTGATACTGTAAGGGAAATTGCTCATAAGTGTAGTTACGTTGGTACATACTCAGTTGTACGCGAACGCACGTACATTTGCGAGTGAGTGCTTCAAAATAAGAATTGATACTGTAGGGGAAATTGCTCATAAGTGTAGTTACGTTGGTACATACTCAGTTGTACGCGAACGCACGTACATTTGCGAGTGAGTGCTTCAAAATAAGAATTGATACTGTAAGGGAAATTGCTCATAAGTGTAGTTACGTTGGTACATACTCAGTTGTACGCGAACGCACGTACATTTGCGAGTGAGTGCTTCAAAATAAGAACTGATACTGTAAGGGAAATGGCACATAAGTGTAGTTACGTTGGTACATACTCAGTTGTACGCGAACGCACGTACATTTGCGAGTGAGTGCTTCAAAATAAGAATTGATACTGTAAGGGATTTTGCTCATAAGTGTAGTTACGTTGGTACATACTCAGTTGTACCGAACGCACGTACATTTGCGAGTGAGTGCTTCAAAATAAGAATTGATACTGTAAGGGAAATTGCTCATAAGTGTAGTTACGTTGGTACATACTCAGTTGTACGCGAACGCACGTACATTTGCGAGTGAGTGCTTCAAAATGAGAATTGATACTGTAAGGGAAATGGCACATAAGTGTAGTTACGTTGGTACATACTCAGTTGTACGCGAACGCACGTACATTTGCGAGTGAGTGCTTCAAAATAAGAATTGATACTGTAAGGGAAATTGCTCATAAGTGTAGTTACGTTGGTACATACTCAGTTGTACGCAAACGCACGTACATTTGCGAGTGAGTGCTTCAAAATAAGAATTGATACTGTAAGGGAAATTGCTCATAAGTGTAGTTACGTTGGTACATACTCAGTTGTACGCGAACGCACGTACATTTGCGAGTGAGTGCTTCAAAATAAGAATTGATACTGTAAGGGAAATTGCTCATAAGTGTAGTTACGTTGGTACATACTCAGTTGTACGCGAACGCACGTACATTTGCGAGTGAGTGCTTCAAAATAAGAATTGATACTGTAAGGGAAATTGCTCATAAGTGTAGTTACGTTGGTACATACTCAGTTGTACGCGAACGCACGTACATTTGCGAGTGAGTGCTTCAAAATAAGCATTGATACTGTAAGGGAAATGGCTCATAAGTGTAGTTACGTTGGTACATACTCAGTTGTACGCGAACGCACGTACATTTGCGAGTGAGTGCTTCAAAATAAGAATTGATACTGTAAGGGAAATGGCTCATAAGTGTAGTCACGTTGGTACATACTCAGTTGTACGCGAACGCACGTACATTTGCGAGTGAGTGCTTCAGAATAAGAACTGATACTGTAAGGGAAATGGCTCATAAGTGTAGTTACGTTGGTACATACTCAGTTGTACGCAAACGCACGTACATTTGCGAGTGAGTGCTTCAAAATAAGAATTGATACTGTAAGGGAAATTGCTCATAAGTGTAGTTACGTTGGTACATACTCAGTTGTACGCGAACGCACGTACATTTGCGAGTGAGTGCTTCAAAATAAGAATTGATACTGTAAGGGAAATTGCTCATAAGTGTAGTTTCGTTAGTACATACCCAGTTGTACGAGAACGCACGTGCATTGGTGAGTAAGTGCTTCAAAATAAGCATTGATACTGTAAGGGAAATGACTCATAAGTGTAGTTACGTTGGTACATACTCAGTTGTACGCGAACGCACGTACATTTGCGAGTGAGTGCTTCAAAATAAGAATTGATACTGTAAGGGAAATTGCTCATAAGTGTAGTTACGTTGGTACATACTCAGTTGTACGCGAACGCACGTACATTTGCGAGTGAGTGCTTCAAAATAAGAATTGATACTGTAAGGGAAATGGCTCATAAGTGTAGTCACGTTGGTACATACTCAGTTGTACGCAAACGCACGTACATTTGCGAGTGAGTGCTTCAGAATAAGAACTGATACTGTAAGGGAAATGGCTCATAAGTGTAGTTACGTTGGTACATACTCAGTTGTACGCGAACGCACGTACATTTGCGAGTGAGTGCTTCAAAATGAGAATTGATACTGTAAGGGAAATGGCTCATAAGTGTAGTTACGTTGGTACATACTCAGTTGTACGCGAACGCACGTACATTTGCGAGTGAGTGCTTCAAAATAAGAACTGATACTGTAAGGGAAATGGCTCATAAGTGTAGTTACGTTGGTACATACTCAGTTGTACGCGAACGCACGTACATTTGCGAGTGAGTGCTTCAAAATAAGAATTGATACTGTAAGGGAAATTGCTCATAAGTGTAGTTACGTTGGTACATACTCAGTTGTACGCGAACGCACGTACATTTGCGAGTGAGTGCTTCAAAATAAGAATTGATACTGTAAGGGAAATTGCGCATAAGTGTAGTTACGTTAGTACATACCCAGTTGTACGAGAACGCACGTGCATTGGTGAGTGAGTGCTTCAAAATAAGAATTGATACTGTAAGGGAAATGGCTCATAAGTGTAGTTACGTTGGTACATACTCAGTTGTACGCGAACGCACGTACATTTGCGAGTGAGTGCTTCAAAATAAGAATATATACTGTAAGGGAAATTGCTCATAAGTGTAGTTACGTTGGTACATACTCAGTTGTACGCGAACGCACGTACATTTGCGAGTGAGTGCTTCAAAATAAGAATTGATACTGTAAGGGAAATGGCTCATAAGTGTAGTCACGTTATTACATACTCAGTTGTACGCGAACGCACGTACATTTGCGAGTGAGTGCTTCAGAATAAGAACTGATACTGTAAGGGAAATGGCTCATAAGTGTAGTTACGTTGGTACATACTCAGTTGTACACGAACGCACGTACATTTGCGAGTGAGTGCTTCAAAATGAGAATTGATACTGTAAGGGAAATGGCTCATAAGTGTAGTTACGTTGGTACATACTCAGTTGTACGCGAACGCACGTACATTTGCAAGTGAGTGCTTCAAAATAAGAATTGATACTGTAGGGGAAATTGCTCATAAGTGTAGTTACGTTGGTACATACTCAGTTGTACGCGAACGCACGTACATTTGCGAGTGAGTGCTTCAAAATAAGAATTGATACTGTAAGGGAAATTGCTCATAAGTGTAGTTACGTTGGTACATACTCATTTGTACGCGAACGCACGTACATTTGCGAGTGAGGTCTTCAAAATGAGAATTGATACTGTAAGGGAAATGGCTCATAAGTGTAGTTACGTTGGTACATACTCAGTTGTACGCGAACGCACGTACATTTGCGAGTGAGTGCTTCAAAATAAGAACTGATACTGTAAGGGAAATGGCTCATAAGTGTAGTTACGCTGGTACATACTCAGTTGTACGCGAACGCACGTACATTTGCGAGTGAGTGCTTCAAAATAAGAATTGATACTGTAAGGGAAATTGCTCATAAGTGTAGTTACGTTGGTACATACTCAGTTGTACGCGAACGCACGTACATTTGCGAGCGAGTGCTTCAGAATAAGAATTGATACTGTAAGGGAAATTGCTCATAAGTGTAGTTACGTTGGTACATACTCAGTTGTACGCGAACGCACGTACATTTGCGAGTGAGTGCTTCAAAATAAGAATTGATACTGTAAGGGAAATTGCTCATAAGTGTAGTTACGTTGGTACATACTCAGTTGTACGCGAACGCTCGTACATTTGCGAGTGAGTGCTTCAAAATAAGAATTGATACTGTAAGGGAAATTGCTCATAAGTGTAGTTTCGTTAGTACATACCCAGTTGTACGAGAACGCACGTGCATTGGTGAGTGAGTGCTTCAAAATAAGCATTGATACTGTAAGGGAAATGGCTCATAAGTGTAGTTACGTTGGTACATACTCAGTTGTACGCGAACGCACGTACATTTGCGAGTGAGTGCTTCAAAATAAGAATTGATACTGTAAGGGAAATGGCTCATAAGTGTAGTCACGTTGGTACATACTCAGTTGTACGCGAACGCACGTACATTTGCGAGTGAGTGCTTCAGAATAAGAACTGATACTGTAAGGGAAATGGCTCATATGTGTAGTTACGTTGGTACATACTCAGTTGTACGCGAACGCACGTACATTTGCGAGTGAGTGCTCCAAATAAGAATTGATACTGTAAGGGAAATTGCTCATAAGTGTAGTTTCGTTAGTACATACCCAGTTGTACGAGAACGCACGTGCATTGGTGAGTAAGTGCTTCAAAATAAGCATTGATACTGTAAGGGAAATGGCTCATAAGTGTAGTTACGTTGGTACATACTCAGTTGTACGCGAACGCACGAACATTTGCGAGTGAGTGCTTCAGAATAAGAACTGATACTGTAAGGGAAATGGCTCATAAGTGTAGTTACGTTGGTACATACTCAGTTGTACGCGAACGCACGTACATTTGCGAGTGAGTGCTTCAAAATAAGAATTGATACTGTAAGGGAAATTGCTCATAAGTGTAGTTACGTTGGTACATACTCAGTTGTACGCGAACGCACGTATATTTGCGAGTGAGTGCTTCAAAATGAGAATTGATACTGTAAGGGAAATGGCTCATAAGTGTAGTTACGTTGGTACATACTCAGTTGTACGCGAACGCACGTACATTTGCGAGTGAGTGCTTCAGAATAAGAACTGATACTGTAAGGGAAATGGCTCATAAGTGTAGTTACGTTGGTACATACTCAGTTGTACGCGAACGCACGTACATTTGCGAGTGAGTGCTTCAAAATAAGAATTGATACTGTAAGGGAAATTGCTCATAAGTGTAGTTACGTTGGTACATACTCAGTTGTACGCGAACGCACGTACATTTGCGAGTGAGTGCTTCAAAATAAGAATTGATACTGTAAGGGAAATTGCGCATAAGTGTAGTTACGTTAGTACATATCCAGTTGTACGAGAACGCACGTGCATTGGTGAGTGAGTGCTTCAAAATAAGAATTGATACTGTAAGGGAAATGGTTCATAAGTGTAGTTACGTTGGTACATACTCAGTTGTACGCGAACGCACGTACATTTGCGAGTGAGTGCTTCAAAATAAGAATTGATACTGTAAGGGAAATTGCTCATAAGTGTAGTTACGTTGGTACATACTCAGTTGTAAGCGAACGCACGTACATTTGCGAGTGAGTGCTTCAAAATAAGAATTGATACTGTAAGGGAAATGGCTCATAAGTGTAGTCACGTTGGTACATACTCAGTTGTACGCGAACGCACGTACATTTGCGAGTGAGTGCTTCAGAATAAGAACTGATACTGTAAGGGAAATGGCTCATAAGTGTAGTTACGTTGGTACATACTCAGTTGTACGCGAACGCACGTACATTTGCGAGTGAGTGCTTCAAAATAAGAATTGATACTGTAAGGGAAATTGCTCATAAGTGTAGTTACGTTGGTACATACTCAGTTGTACGCGAACGCACGTACATTTGCGAGTGAGTGCTTCAAAATAAGAATTGATACTGTAAGGGAAATTGCTCATAAGTGTAGTTTCGTTAGTACATACCCAGTTGTACGAGAACGCACGTGCATTGGTGAGTAAGTGCTTCAAAATAAGCATTGATACTGTAAGGGAAATGACTCATAAGTGTAGTTACGTTGGTACATACTCAGTTGTACGCGAACGCACGTACATTTGCGAGTGAGTGCTTCAAAATAAGAATTGATACTGTAAGGGAAATTGCTCATAAGTGTAGTTACGTTGGTACATACTCAGTTGTACGCGAACGCACGTACATTTGCGAGTGAGTGCTTCAAAATAAGAATTGATACTGTAAGGGAAATGGCTCATAAGTGTAGTCACGTTGGTACATACTCAGTTGTACGCGAACGCACGTACATTTGCGAGTGAGTGCTTCAGAATAAGAACTGATACTGTAATGGAAATGGCTCATAAGTGTAGTTACGTTGGTACATACTCAGTTGTACGCGAACGCACGTACATTTGCGAGTGAGTGCTTCAAAATGAGAATTGATACTGTAAGGGAAATGGCTCATAAGTGTAGTTACGTTGGTACATACTCAGTTGTACGCGAACGCACGTACATTTGCGAGTGAGTGCTTCAAAATAAGAACTGATACTGTAAGGGAAATGGCTCATAAGTGTAGTTACGTTGGTACATACTCAGTTGTACGCGAACGCACGTACATTTGCGAGTGAGTGCTTCAAAATAAGAATTGATACTGTAAGGGAAATTGCTCATAAGTGTAGTTACGTTGGTACATACTCAGTTGTACGCGAACGCACGTACATTTGCGAGTGAGTGCTTCAAAATAAGAATTGATACTGTAAGGGAAATTGCTCATAAGTGTAGTTACGTTGGTACATACTCAGTTGTACGCGAACGCACGTACATTTGCGAGTGAGTGCTTCAAAATAAGAATTGATACTGTAAGGGAAATGGCTCATAAGTGTAGTCACGTTATTACATACTCAGTTGTACGCGAACGCACGTACATTTGCGAGTGAGTGCTTCAGAATAAGAACTGATACTGTAAGGGAAATGGCTCATAAGTGTAGTTACGTTGGTACATACTCAGTTGTACACGAACGCACGTACATTTGCGAGTGAGTGCTTCAAAATGAGAATTGATACTGTAAGGGAAATGGCTCATAAGTGTAGTTACGTTGGTACATACTCAGTTGTACGCGAACGCACGTACATTTGCAAGTGAGTGCTTCAAAATAAGAATTGATACTGTAGGGGAAATTGCTCATAAGTGTAGTTACGTTGGTACATACTCAGTTGTACGCGAACGCACGTACATTTGCGAGTGAGTGCTTCAAAATAAGAATTGATACTGTAAGGGAAATTGCTCATAAGTGTAGTTACGTTGGTACATACTCAGTTGTACGCGAACGCACGTACATTTGCGAGTGAGGTCTTCAAAATGAGAATTGATACTGTAAGGGAAATGGCTCATAAGTGTAGTTACGTTGGTACATACTCAGTTGTACGCGAACGCACGTACATTTGCGAGTGAGTGCTTCAAAATAAGAACTGATACTGTAAGGGAAATGGCTCATAAGTGTAGTTACGCTGGTACATACTCAGTTGTACGCGAACGCACGTACATTTGCGAGTGAGTGCTTCAAAATAAGAATTGATACTGTAAGGGAAATTGCTCATAAGTGTAGTTACGTTGGTACATACTCAGTTGTACGCGAACGCACGTACATTTGCGAGCGAGTGCTTCAGAATAAGAATTGATACTGTAAGGGAAATTGCTCATAAGTGTAGTTACGTTGGTACATACTCAGTTGTACGCGAACGCACGTACATTTGCGAGTGAGTGCTTCAAAATAAGAATTGATACTGTATGGGAAATTGCTCATAAGTGTAGTTACGTTGGTACATACTCAGTTGTACGCGAACGCTCGTACATTTGCGAGTGAGTGCTTCAAAATAAGAATTGATACTGTAAGGGAAATTGCTCATAAGTGTAGTTTCGTTAGTACATACCCAGTTGTACGAGAACGCACGTGCATTGGTGAGTGAGTGCTTCAAAATAAGCATTGATACTGTAAGGTAAATGGCTCATAAGTGTAGTTACGTTGGTACATACTCAGTTGTACGCGAACGCACGTACATTTGCGAGTGAGTGCTTCAAAATAAGAATTGATACTGTAAGGGAAATGGCTCATAAGTGTAGTCACGTTGGTACATACTCAGTTGTACGCGAACGCACGTACATTTGCGAGTGAGTGCTTCAGAATAAGAACTGATACTGTAAGGGAAATGGCTCATATGTGTAGTTACGTTGGTACATACTCAGTTGTACGCGAACGCACGTACATTTGCGAGTGAGTGCTCCAAATAAGAATTGATACTGTAAGGGAAATTGCTCATAAGTGTAGTTTCGTTAGTACATACCCAGTTGTACGAGAACGCACGTGCATTGGTGAGTAAGTGCTTCAAAATAAGCATTGATACTGTAAGGGAAATGGCTCATAAGTGTAGTTACGTTGGTACATACTCAGTTGTACGCGAACGCACGTACATTTGCGAGTGAGTGCTTCAGAATAAGAACTGATACTGTAAGGGAAATGGCTCATAAGTGTAGTTACGTTGGTACATACTCAGTTGTACGCGAACGCACGTACATTTGCGAGTGAGTGCTTCAAAATAAGAATTGATACTGTAAGGGAAATTGCTCATAAGTGTAGTTACGTTGGTACATACTCAGTTGTACGCGAACGCACGTATATTTGCGAGTGAGTGCTTCAAAATGAGAATTGATACTGTAAGGGAAATGGCTCATAAGTGTAGTTACGTTGGTACATACTCAGTTGTACGCGAACGCACGTACATTTGCGAGTGAGTGCTTCAGAATAAGAACTGATACTGTAAGGGAAATGGCTCATAAGTGTAGTTACGTTGGTACATACTCAGTTGTACGCGAACGCACGTACATTTGCGAGTGAGTGCTTCAAAATAAGAATTGATACTGTAAGGGAAATGGCTCATAAGTGTAGTTACGTTGGTACATACTCAGTTGTACGCGAACGCACGTACATTAGCGAGTGAGTGCTTCAGAATAAGAACTGATACTGTAAGGGAAATGGCTCATAAGTGTAGTTACGTTGGTACATACTCAGTTGCACGCGAACGCACGTACATTTGCGAGTGAGTGCTTCAAAATAAGAATTGATACTGTAAGGGAAATGGCTCATAAGTGTAGTTACGTTGGTACATACTCAGTTGTACGCGAACGCACGTACATTTGCGAGTGAGTGCTTCAGAATAAGAACTGATACTGTAAGGGAAATGGCTCATAAGTGTAGTTACGTTGGTACATACTCAGTTGTACGCGAACGCACGTATATTTGCGAGTGAGTGCTTCAAAATGAGAATTGATACTCTAAGGGAAATGGCTCATAAGTGTAGTTACGTTGGTAGATACTCAGTTGTACGCGAACGCACGTACATTTGCGAGTGAGTGCTTCAAAATAAGAACTGATACTGTAAGGGAAATGGCTCATAAGTGTAGTTACGTTGGTACATACTCAGTTGTACGCGAACGCACGTACATTTGCGAGTGAGTGCTTCAGAATAAGAACTGATACTGTAAGGGAAATGGCTCCTAAGTGTAGTTACGTTGGTACATACTCAGTTGTACGCGAACGCACGTACATTTGCGAGTGAGTGCTTCAAAATAAGAATTGATACTGTAAGGGAAATGGCTCATAAGTGTAGTTACGTTGGTACATACTCAGTTGTACGCGAACGCACGTACATTTGCGAGTGAGTGCTTCAGAATAAGAACTGATAATGTAAGGGAAATGGCTCATAAGTGTAGTTACGTTGGTACATACTGAGTTGTATGCGAACGCACGTACATTTGTGAGTGAGTGCTTCAAAATAAGAATTGATACTGTAAGGGAAATTGCTCATAAGTGTAGTTACGTTGGTACATACTCAGTTGTACGCGAACGCACGTACATTTGCGAGTGAGTGCTTCAGAATAAGAACTGATACTGTAAGGGAAATGGCTCATAAGTGTAGTTACGTTGGTACATACTCAGTTGTACGCGAACGCACGTACATTTGCGAGTGAGTGCTTCAAAATAAGAATTGATACTGTAAGGGAAATTGCTCATAAGTGTAGTTACGTTGGTACATACTCAGTTGTACGCGAACGCACGTACATTTTCGAGTGAGTGCTTCAAAATAAGAATTGATACTGTAAGGGAAATGGCTCATAAGTGTAGTTACGTTGGTACATACTCAGTTGTACGCGAACGCACGTACATTTGCGAGTGAGTGGTTCAAAATAAGAATTGATACTGTAAGGGAAATTGCTCATAAGTGTAGTTACGTTGGTACATACTCAGTTGTACGCGAACGCACGTACATTTGCGAGTGAGTGCTTCAAAATGAGAATTGATACTGAAAGGGAAATGGCTCATAAGTGTAGTTACGTTGGTACATACTCAGTTGTACGCGAACGCACGTACATTTGCGAGTGAGTGCTTCAAAATAAGAATTGATACTGTAAGGGAAATTGCTCATAAGTGTAGTTACGTTGGTACATACTCAGTTGTACGCGAACGCACGTACATTTGCGAGTGAGTGCTTCAAGATGAGAATTGATACTGTAAGGGAAATGGCTCATAAGTGTAGTTACGTTGGTACATACTCAGTTGTACGCGAACGCACGTACATTCGCGAGTGAGTGCTTCAAAATGAGAATTGATACTGTAAGGGAAATGGCTCATAAGTGTAGTTACGTTGGTACATACTCAGTTGTACGCGAACGCACGTACATTTGCGAGTGAGTGCTTCAAAATGAGAATTGATACTGTAAGGGAAATAGCTCAGAAGTGTAGTTACGTTGGTACATACTCAGTTGTACGCGAACGCACGTACATTTGCGAGTGAGTGCTTCAAAATAAGAACTGATACTGTAACGGAAATGGCTCATAAGTGTAGTTACGTTGGTACATACTCAGTTGTACGCGAACGCACGTACATTTGCGAGTGAGTGCTTCAAAATAAGAATTGATACTGTAAGGGAAATTGCTCATAAGTGTAGTTACGTTGGTACATACTCAGTTGTACGCGAACGCACGTACATTTGCGAGTGAGTGCTTCAAAATAAGAATTGATACTGTAAGGGAAATTGCCCATAAGTGTAGTTACGTTGGTACATACTCAGTTGTACGCGAACGCACGTACATTTGCGAGTGAGTGCTTCAAAATGAGAATTGATACTGTAAGGGAAATGGCTCATAAGTGTAGTTACGTTGGTACATACTCAGTTGTACGCGAACGCACGTACATTTGCGAGTGAGTGCTTCAAAATAAGAATTGATACTGTAAGGGAAATTGCTCATAAGTGTAGTTACGTATGTACATACTCAGTTGTACGCGAACGCACGTACATTTGCGAGTGAGTGCTTCAAAATAAGAATTGATACTGTAAGGGAAATTGCTCATAAGTGTAGTTACGTTGGTACATACTCAGTTGTATGCGAACGCACGTACATTTGCGAGTGAGTGCTTCAAAACAAGAATTGATACTGTAAGGGAAATTGCTCATAAGTGTAGTTACGTTGGTACATACTCAGTTGTACGCGAACGCACGTACATTTGCGAGTAAGTGCTTCAAAATAAGAATTGATACTGTAAGGGAAATTGCTCATAAGTGTAGTTACGTTGGTACATACTCAGTTGTACGCGAACGCACGTACATTTGCGAGTGAGTGCTTCAAAATAAGAATTGATACTGTAAGGGAAATTGCGCCTAAGTGTAGTTACGTTAGTACATACCCAGTTGTACGAGAACGCACGTGCATTGGTGAGTGAGTGCTTCAAAATGAGAATTGATACTGTAAGGGAAATGGCTCATAAGTGTAGTTACGTTGGTACATACTCAGTTGTACGCGAACGCACGTACATTTGCGAGTGAGTGCTTCAAAATAAGAATTGATACTGTAAGGGAAATTGCTCATAAGTGTAGTTACGTTGGTACATACTCAGTTGTACGCGAACGCACGTACATTTGCGAGTGAGTGCTCCAAATAAGAATTGATACTGTAAGGGAAATTGCTCATAAGTGTAGTTTCGTTAGTACATACCCAGTTGTACGAGAACGCACGTGCATTGGTGAGTAAGTGCTTCAAAATAAGCATTGATACTGTAAGGGAAATGGCTCATAAGTGTAGTTACGTTGGTACATACTCAGTTGTACGCGAACGCACGTACATTTGCGAGTGAGTGCTTCAGAATAAGAACTGATACTGTAAGGGAAATGGCTCATAAGTGTAGTTACGTTGGTACATACTCAGTTGTACGCGAACGCACGTACATTTGCGAGTGAGTGCTTCAAAATAAGAATTGATACTGTAAGGGAAATTGCTCATAAGTGTAGTTACGTTGGTACATACTCAGTTGTACGCGAACGCACGTATATTTGCGAGTGAGTGCTTCAAAATGAGAATTGATACTGTAAGGGAAATGGCTCATAAGTGTAGTTACGTTGGTACATACTCAGTTGTACGCGAACGCACGTACATTTGCGAGTGAGTGCTTCAGAATAAGAACTGATACTGTAAGGGAAATGGCTCATAAGTGTAGTTACGTTGGTACATACTCAGTTGTACGCGAACGCACGTACATTTGCGAGTGAGTGCTTCAAAATAAGAATTGATACTGTAAGGGAAATGGCTCATAAGTGTAGTTACGTTGGTACATACTCAGTTGTACGCGAACGCACGTACATTAGCGAGTGAGTGCTTCAGAATAAGAACTGATACTGTAAGGGAAATGGCTCATAAGTGTAGTTACGTTGGTACATACTCAGTTGCACGCGAACGCACGTACATTTGCGAGTGAGTGCTTCAAAATAAGAATTGATACTGTAAGGGAAATGGCTCATAAGTGTAGTTACGTTGGTACATACTCAGTTGTACGCGAACGCACGTACATTTGCGAGTGAGTGCTTCAGAATAAGAACTGATACTGTAAGGGAAATGGCTCATAAGTGTAGTTACGTTGGTACATACTCAGTTGTACGCGAACGCACGTATATTTGCGAGTGAGTGCTTCAAAATGAGAATTGATACTCTAAGGGAAATGGCTCATAAGTGTAGTTACGTTGGTAGATACTCAGTTGTACGCGAACGCACGTACATTTGCGAGTGAGTGCTTCAAAATAAGAACTGATACTGTAAGGGAAATGGCTCATAAGTGTAGTTACGTTGGTACATACTCAGTTGTACGCGAACGCACGTACATTTGCGAGTGAGTGCTTCAGAATAAGAACTGATACTGTAAGGGAAATGGCTCCTAAGTGTAGTTACGTTGGTACATACTCAGTTGTACGCGAACGCACGTACATTTGCGAGTGAGTGCTTCAAAATAAGAATTGATACTGTAAGGGAAATGGCTCATAAGTGTAGTTACGTTGGTACATACTCAGTTGTACGCGAACGCACGTACATTTGCGAGTGAGTGCTTCAGAATAAGAACTGATAATGTAAGGGAAATGGCTCATAAGTGTAGTTACGTTGGTACATACTGAGTTGTATGCGAACGCACGTACATTTGTGAGTGAGTGCTTCAAAATAAGAATTGATACTGTAAGGGAAATTGCTCATAAGTGTAGTTACGTTGGTACATACTCAGTTGTACGCGAACGCACGTACATTTGCGAGTGAGTGCTTCAGAATAAGAACTGATACTGTAAGGGAAATGGCTCATAAGTGTAGTTACGTTGGTACATACTCAGTTGTACGCGAACGCACGTACATTTGCGAGTGAGTGCTTCAAAATAAGAATTGATACTGTAAGGGAAATTGCTCATAAGTGTAGTTACGTTGGTACATACTCAGTTGTACGCGAACGCACGTACATTTTCGAGTGAGTGCTTCAAAATAAGAATTGATACTGTAAGGGAAATGGCTCATAAGTGTAGTTACGTTGGTACATACTCAGTTGTACGCGAACGCACGTACATTTGCGAGTGAGTGGTTCAAAATAAGAATTGATACTGTAAGGGAAATTGCTCATAAGTGTAGTTACGTTGGTACATACTCAGTTGTACGCGAACGCACGTACATTTGCGAGTGAGTGCTTCAAAATGAGAATTGATACTGAAAGGGAAATGGCTCATAAGTGTAGTTACGTTGGTACATACTCAGTTGTACGCGAACGCACGTACATTTGCGAGTGAGTGCTTCAAAATAAGAATTGATACTGTAAGGGAAATTGCTCATAAGTGTAGTTACGTTGGTACATACTCAGTTGTACGCGAACGCACGTACATTTGCGAGTGAGTGCTTCAAGATGAGAATTGATACTGTAAGGGAAATGGCTCATAAGTGTAGTTACGTTGGTACATACTCAGTTGTACGCGAACGCACGTACATTCGCGAGTGAGTGCTTCAAAATGAGAATTGATACTGTAAGGGAAATGGCTCATAAGTGTAGTTACGTTGGTACATACTCAGTTGTACGCGAACGCACGTACATTTGCGAGTGAGTGCTTCAAAATGAGAATTGATACTGTAAGGGAAATAGCTCAGAAGTGTAGTTACGTTGGTACATACTCAGTTGTACGCGAACGCACGTACATTTGCGAGTGAGTGCTTCAAAATAAGAACTGATACTGTAACGGAAATGGCTCATAAGTGTAGTTACGTTGGTACATACTCAGTTGTACGCGAACGCACGTACATTTGCGAGTGAGTGCTTCAAAATAAGAATTGATACTGTAAGGGAAATTGCTCATAAGTGTAGTTACGTTGGTACATACTCAGTTGTACGCGAACGCACGTACATTTGCGAGTGAGTGCTTCAAAATAAGAATTGATACTGTAAGGGAAATTGCTCATAAGTGTAGTTACGTTGGTACATACTCAGTTGTACGCGAACGCACGTACATTTGCGAGTGAGTGCTTCAAAATGAGAATTGATACTGTAAGGGAAATGGCTCATAAGTGTAGTTACGTTGGTACATACTCAGTTGTACGCGAACGCACGTACATTTGCGAGTGAGTGCTTCAAAATAAGAATTGATACTGTAAGGGAAATTGCTCATAAGTGTAGTTACGTATGTACATACTCAGTTGTACGCGAACGCACGTACATTTGCGAGTGAGTGCTTCAAAATAAGAATTGATACTGTAAGGGAAATTGCTCATAAGTGTAGTTACGTTGGTACATACTCAGTTGTATGCGAACGCACGTACATTTGCGAGTGAGTGCTTCAAAACAAGAATTGATACTGTAAGGGAAATTGCTCATAAGTGTAGTTACGTTGGTACATACTCAGTTGTACGCGAACGCACGTACATTTGCGAGTAAGTGCTTCAAAATAAGAATTGATACTGTAAGGGAAATTGCTCATAAGTGTAGTTACGTTGGTACATACTCAGTTGTACGCGAACGCACGTACATTTGCGAGTGAGTGCTTCAAAATAAGAATTGATACTGTAAGGGAAATTGCGCCTAAGTGTAGTTACGTTAGTACATACCCAGTTGTACGAGAACGCACGTGCATTGGTGAGTGAGTGCTTCAAAATGAGAATTGATACTGTAAGGGAAATGGCTCATAAGTGTAGTTACGTTGGTACATACTCAGTTGTACGCGAACGCACGTACATTTGCGAGTGAGTGCTTCAAAATAAGAATTGATACTGTAAGGGAAATTGCTCATAAGTGTAGTTACGTTGGTACATACTCAGTTGTACGCGAACGCACGTACATTTGCGAGTGAGTGCTTCAAAATAAGAATTGATACTGTAAGGGAAATTGCTCGTAAGTGTAGTTACGTTGGTACATACTCAGTTGTACGCGAACGCACGTACATTTGCGAGTGAGTGCTTCAAAATAAGAATTGATACTGTAAGGGAAATTGCTCATAAGTGTAGTTACGTTGGTACATACTCAGTTGTACGCGAACGCACGTACATTTGCGAGTGAGTGCTTCAAAATGAGAATTGCTACTGTAAGGGAAATGGCTCATAAGTGTAGTTACGTTGGTACATACTCAGTTGTACGCGAACGCACGTACATTTGCGAGTGAGTGCTTCAAAATAAGAACTGATACTGTAAGGGAAATGGCTCATTAGTGTAGTTACGTTGGTACATACTCAGTTGTACGCGAACGCACGTACATTTGCGAGTGAGTGCTTCAAAATAAGAATTGATACTGTAAGGGAAATTGCTCATAAGTGTAGTTACGTTGGTACATACTCAGTTGTACGCGAACGCACGTACATTTGCGAGTGAGTGCTTCAAAATAAGAATTGATACTGTAAGGGAAATTGCTCATAAGTGTAGTTACGTTGGTACATACTCAGTTGTACGCGAACGCACGTACATTTGCGAGTGAGTGCTTCAAAATAAGAATTGATACTGTAAGGGAAATGGCTCATAAGTGTAGTCACGTTGGTACATACTCAGTTGTACGCGAACGCACGTACATTTGCGAGTGAGTGCTTCAAAATGAGAATTGATACTGAAAGGGAAATGGCTCATAAGTGTAGTTACGTTGGTACATACTCAGTTGTACGCGAACGCACGTACATTTGCGAGTGAGTGCTTCAAAATAAGAATTGATACTGTAAGGGAAATTGCTCATAAGTGTAGTTACGTTGGTACATACTCAGTTGTACGCGAACGCACGTACATTTGCGAGTGAGTGCTTCAAGATGAGAATTGATACTGTAAGGGAAATGGCTCATAAGTGTAGTTACGTTGGTACATACTCAGTTGTACGCGAACGCACGTACATTCGCGAGTGAGTGCTTCAAAATGAGAATTGATACTGTAAGGGAAATGGCTCATAAGTGTAGTTACGTTGGTACATACTCAGTTGTACGCGAACGCACGTACATTTGCGAGTGAGTGCTTCAAAATGAGAATTGATACTGTAAGGGAAATAGCTCAGAAGTGTAGTTACGTTGGTACATACTCAGTTGTACGCGAACGCACGTACATTTGCGAGTGAGTGCTTCAAAATAAGAACTGATACTGTAACGGAAATGGCTCATAAGTGTAGTTACGTTGGTACATACTCAGTTGTACGCGAACGCACGTACATTTGCGAGTGAGTGCTTCAAAATAAGAATTGATACTGTAAGGGAAATTGCTCATAAGTGTAGTTACGTTGGTACATACTCAGTTGTACGCGAACGCACGTACATTTGCGAGTGAGTGCTTCAAAATAAGAATTGATACTGTAAGGGAAATTGCTCATAAGTGTAGTTACGTTGGTACATACTCAGTTGTACGCGAACGCACGTACATTTGCGAGTGAGTGCTTCAAAATGAGAATTGATACTGTAAGGGAAATGGCTCATAAGTGTAGTTACGTTGGTACATACTCAGTTGTAC